>NC_079190.1:311236660-311291660 GCF_029499605.1 Hyla sarda | reverse complement strand
TACATCTACTTATTCATCAAGGACCTTCACATGCTAAAGTCAATGAGCAGGTATATAAAAGCACTACTTACCATAACTTACCCTTTATTTCTGAATAGTATGACAATGCATATAGAAATATATATGTAATTTCTAGTAATATAATTGATTTAATTTAACATTTTTAATATTGTATAACATCTGCTGTTAGACTTCACAATTGTATGCTGGGTTTAACCATTTTATTGCTAGACATTGGAGTGCTGTTCTTGCTTGGGTGACTGGGAGGACTTTTGCTAACAGTTCAGGAATTATTTCTGCAAATGGAAAATGTACAGTAAACCAGAATTATTGCCATCAGCCTGAACAGTAATATAATCAGTATAATATAACTTGAGATTATTTATCATTTATATAACTGTTACTTGTTGGAATCATGTATTCTTTTATAAATGTTCACACCTAAGGAATAAGATTCTGGACTAGCTTTGAAAATGTTTATAAAAATGGCTTTGCTTTGAAATCACCAATAAAGCTTTTACTGCCAAGAATGTACATAATGGCAAGAATTTTCTTTAACGGATTCACTAGAATTCTGGTGCAGTCTTGGCAAAACTCATGCCAAAAACTACCACGCACTACCAACATATTTATTATGCTTTTGAGATACTTTTTGGCCAATTATTTGCCATCCCGACAAAAAGGGTCATGTCTTCCTTAAATGGGCACTCTCATTAACTCCTTAAGGACGCAGCCCTTTTTCACCTTAAGGACTGAGCCCTTTTTCGCAATTCTGACCACTGTCGCTTTACAAATTAATAACTCGAAAACGCTTTTACCGAATATTCTGATTCTGAGATTGTTTTGTTGTGTGACATATTCTACTTTATTTTGGTGGTAAATTTTCAGCGTTAGGCTAGGTTCAGACTACGGAATTTTCGCTTTGAAATTTCCAGCAGAAATTCCGCTTACTATAATGCATAGTGTAGAGAATGGTTTTCCGTTCACAAATTCACGCTTCGGAATTTGTGAAGCGGAAAATCCGGATGAAAAATCCGCTAGAAAATTTCCGCCTGAAGAAAGGGGTTGCTCTTTCTTCAGGCGGAAATCCGAGCGGAACACATAGCAGTCTATAGGGGACTGCAGTGTCCACGCGGTCCTAGCGCCGACTAATTCAGTCGGTGCAGGCGGAACTCTGAATCTCCGGGCGGAAATTTTCTGCCCGGAGATTCCGTAGTCTGAACCTAGCCTTACTTGCATCCTTTTTTGGTGAAATATCCCCAAATTTCATGAAAATTTAGAAAATTTCGCATTTTTCTAACTTTTAAGCTCTCTGCTTGTAAGGAAAATGGATATTCCCAATACATTTTATTTATATTCACAAATACAATATGTCCACTTTATGTTGGCAGTTTAAAATGGAAATATTTTTGCTTTTAGAAAAAATTAGAGGGCTTCAAAGTAGAGAAGCAATTTTCAAAAATGTCATGAAAATTGTAAAATCTGAAGGGACAGATGTTACAGAACAACAACTCCCAGCATGCCTGGGCAGTTTAGGCATGCTGAGAGTTGTAGTTTGACAAGATCTGGAGGGCTACCGTTTGGCCCTGGCAACCCACTGTTCTGCGCTGCCATTGGTCAGAATCAGTTCTGACCAATGGCAGGGGATAGGAGGAGATCGCAGCACTGCGACCTCACTCCTAGCCCTCAGGATGGTCGGGGCTGTCACTGACAGCTCCGATCATCCCCACTTTCCAGGTGATCGGGTCACCAGAGACCCGATCAGCCCGGAATAGCAGAAAATCGCATGTCTGAATTGACATGCGATTTTCTGCGATCGCCGACATGGGGGGTGTCAGGACCCCCCTCGGCGATATGCAGGGATGCCCGCTGAATGATTTCAGCAGGCATCCCGGTCCGGTCCCCAAACGGCTAGCTGCGGGGACCGGAATTCCCACGGGCGTATGCATACGCCCCACATCCTTAAGGACTCGGGATGCAGGGCGTATGTAGCAAAATACAACTTCTATTCTTCAAAATACAACTTCTATTCTCTGTATTCTACAGAGGAAATTCTTTTCTTTTTGAATTTCTTTTTTGTCTTGCCCACAGCTCTCTCTGGACAGGAACTGTCCAGAGCAGGAGATTATCCCTATTGCAAACCTATGCTGCTCTGGACAGTTCCTGACACAGACAGAGGTGTCAGCAGAGAGCACTGTGGACAAGACAAAAAATAAATTCAAAAAGAAAATAATTTCCTCTGTAGCATACAGCCGCTAAAAAGTACTGGAAGGTTAACAATTTTTTTTTTTAATAAAAGGCGTTTACAAATCGGTTTAACTTTCTAGCACCAGTTGATTTAAAAAAAAAAAATAAATAAATAAATAAAAAAGTTTTCCACCAGAGTTACCCCTTTAATGTTTGTGATGGCCCGGAGCCAATGCTTTTGAGTGATTTTGGAGGTAAGCTCCGATGACCATTTCTGGTATGTAGCTGGATTGGAGAACACCCCCTTACCATTCAAGAGCAATTGATAGAAAGAGATGCCCCTTTGCTTCTTGCGGGTCCAGTTAAAAAGGTAAAAATTTTGGTAGGGAGTGTTATTTCTGAGAGTGTGTGTGTCTGGACAAATCATAGACCTGTAAAAATTTGTAGAAATCGTTATTGGGGACATTATATTGTCTCTTCAGGTGGTCAAAGAGGAGTGATTGGTGTTCATCATTTAAGTCTTGGGACGATAAGATCCCTTGGGACTTCCATTAGAGATCTAAGTTTGAAATATTGTTTTCTAAGATATCTATGGGGGTCTGTCTCGGGGGGCAAGGGCTGCAGTCAGGGGAGTATGATAGTGTATGGCGCCACACTCAATCAGACATACCAACCACCGACAGGTACGAAGGCTGTACAAGAGGGTCTTTCGACTGCTAATGCACACAGCCTCAATCTCAACCCAGTACTTGTCAGGGAATACATGCCACCAATTGAATAGCTGATCTTAGTATGCAGGCATCATAATGATAATCTTTAACCCCTTAAGGACCCAGCCCAAATATACCTTAAGGACCCAGCCCAAATATACCTTAAGGACCCGGCCATTTTTTGAACATCTGACCACTGTCACTTTAAGCATTATTAACTCTGGAATGCTTTTACCTTTCATTCTGATTCCAAGATTGTTTTTTCGTGACATATTCTAGTTTATGTTAGTGGTAAAATTTTGTCGATACTTTCATCATTTCTTGGTGAAAAATTCCAAAATTTAATGAAAAAATTAAAAATTTTGAATTTTTTTTTAAACTTTGAAGCTCTCTGCTTATAAGGAAAATGGATATTCCAAATAAATTATATATTGATTCACATATACAATATGTCTAGTTTATGTTTGCATCATAAAGTTGACATGTTTTTACTTTTGGAAGACACCAGAGGGCTTCAAAATATAGCAGCAATTTTCCAATGTTTCACAAAATTTTCAAAATCGTAATTTTTCAGGGACCACTTCAGTTTTGAAGTTGAATTCAAGGGCTTTTTTTTATTAAAAATACCCCATAAATGACCCCATTATAAAAACTGCACCCCTTAAAGTATTCAAAATGACATGCAGAAAGTTTTTTTTAACCCTTTAGTTGTTTCACAGGAATAGCAGCAAAGTGAAGGAGAAAATTCAAAGTCTTCATTTTTTACTCTCACATGTTCTTGTAGACCCAGTTTTTGAATTTTTACAAGGGGTAATAGATGAAAAATCCCCACAAAGTTTGTAACCCAATTTCTCTCGAGTAAGGAAATACCTCATGTGGATGTCAAGTGTTCGGCGGGCTCAGAAGGGAAGGAGCGACAATAGGATTTTGGAGAGTGAATTTTGCTGAAATGGTTTTTGGGTGGCATGTCACATTTAGGAAGCCCCTATGGTGGCAGAACAGCAGAAAACCCCCACATGGCATACCATTTTGGAAATTACACCCCTCAAGGCACATAACAAGGGGTCCAGTGAGCCTTAACACCCCACAGGTGTTTGACGACTTTTCGTTAAAGTCGGATGTGTAAATGAAAATAAAATTTTTTCACTAAAGTGCAGTTTTTTCCCCAAATGTATCATTTTTACAAAGAGTAATGGGAGGAAATGCACCCCAAAATTTGTAACCCCATCTCTTCTGAGTATATAAATACCCCATGTTAGGACGTAAAATGCTCTGCGAGCGAACTACAATGCTTAAAAGAGAAGGAGTCACATTTAGCTTTTGGAAAGCAAATTTTGCTGAAATGGTGTTTGGGGGGCATGTCTCATTTAGGAAGCACCTATGGTGCCAGAACAGCAAAAAAAACAAAACACATGGCATACCATTTTGGAAACTACACCCCTCAAGGAACGTAACAAGGGGTACAGTGAGCCTTAACACCTCACAGGTATTTCACGACTATTTGTGAAAGTTGGATGTGTATATGAAAAAATATTATTTTTTCACTAAAATGATGTGTTTTCTCCAAATTTTTAATTTTTTACAAGGGGTAATAGGAGAAAATGACCACCAAAATTTGTAACCCCATTTCTTCTGAGTATGGAAATACCCCATGTTTGGACGTCAAGTGCTCTGCTGGCACAATACAATGCTCAGAAGAGGAGGAGCACCATTGAGCTTTTTGAAAGAGAATTTTTTTGGAATGGAAGTTTACAAAGCCCCCCCGCGGTGCCAGAACAGTCGACAAACCACATGTGACCCCATTTTGGAAACTACACCCCTCACAGAATTTAATAAGTGGTGCAGTGAGTATTTACACCCCACCCACTGGAAAAAAAATGTAATTTTTCATTTTCACGGATCACTGTTCCAAAAATCTGTCAGACACCTGTGGGGTGTAAATGCTCACTGTACCCCTTATTACATTACGTGAAGGATGTAGTTTCCAAAATGGGGTCAAATGTGGGGGGGGGGGTTCCATTGTTCTGGCACTATGGGGGCTATGTAAACACACGTGGCCTTCCATTCCGGACAAATTTTCTCTTCAAAATCCCAATGGCGCTCCCTCTCTTCTTAGCATTGTAGTTCTCCCTCAGAGCACTTTACATCCACATATGGGGTATGTTCTTACTCAGAAGAAATGGGGTTACAAATTTTGGGGGGCTTTTTTCCTATTTTCCCTTGTGAAAATGAAAAATTTAGGGTAACACCAGCATTTTAGAGAAAAATTTTTTTTTTCTCCTTTTCCCATCCAACTATTTTGTCAAACACCTGTGGGGTGTTAAGGCGCACTATACCCCTTGTTATGTTCCGTGAGGGGTGAAGTTTCCAAAATGGGGTCACACGTGGGTATTTCTTTTTTTGTGTTTATGTCAGAACCGCTGTAAAATCAGCCTCTCCTGTGCAAATCACCAATTTAGGCCTCAAATGTACACAGTGCGCTCTCACTCCTGAGCCTTGTTGTGCGTCCGCAGAACATTTTACGCCCACATCTGAGGTATTTCCGTACTCAGGAGAAATTGCATTACAAATTTTGGGGGTCTTTTTTTGCTTTTACCGCTTGTGAAAATAAAAAGTATGGGGCAACACCAGCATGTTAGTTTTGAAAAATAAAAAAAATGTTACACGAACAGGCTGGTGTAGACCCCAACTTTTACTTTTCATAAGGGGTAAAAGGAAAAAAAACGCCCCAAATTTGTAGTGCAATTTCTCCCCAGTACGGAAATACCCCATATGTGACCCTAAACTGTTTCCTTGAAATACGACAGGGCTCTGAAGTGAGAGAGCGCCATGCACATTTGAGGACTAAATTAGGGATTGCATAGGGGTGGACATAGGGGTATTCTATGCCAGTGATTCCCAAACAGGGTGCCTCCAGCTGTTGCTAAACTCCCAGCATGCCTGGACAGTCAGTGGCTGTCCGGAAATGCTGGGAGTTGGTGATTTGCAACAGCTGGAGGCTCCGTTTTGGAAACACTGAAAACACGTTTTTCATTTTTATTGGGGGGGGGGGGACAGTAAAAGGGGGGTGTTTATGTAGTGTTTTACTCTTTATTATGTGTTAGTGTAGTGTAGTGTAGTGTTTTTAGGGTACGTTCACACTGGCAGGCTTTTGCAGTGAGTTCCCTGCTAGGAGTTTGTGCTGCGGCGAAAAATTTGCCGCAGCCCAAACTTGAAGCAGAAAACGAACTGTAAACCTGCCCGTGTGAATGTACCCTGTACATTCACATGGGGGGACAAACCTCCAGCTGTTTCAAAACTACAGCACACAGCATGTACTGACAGACCGTGCATGCTGGGAGTTGTACTTTTGCAACAGCTGGAGGCATGCTGGTTGGAAAACCTTCAGTTACCTAACTCAGTATTTTCCAACCAGTGTGCCTCCAGCTGTTGCAAAACTACAACTCCTAGCATGTACTTATCGCTGAAGGGCATGCTGGGAGATTTAGTTATGCAACAGCTGGAGGTACACAACTGCTATGTGGGCATGCTGGGAGTTGTAGTTTTGCAAGATCTGGAGAGCAACAGTGTAGAGATCATTGTGAAGTGGTCTAAATCTGTAGCTCTCCAGCTGTTGCAAAACTACAAATCCCAGAATGCCTAAACAGCTCTCTGGGCATGCTGGGAGTTGTTGTTTTTCAACATAGTTGTCTCAGATTGTAGCCCTCCAGATGTTGCTAAGCAACTCACCGGCTTCCGTAAGATCCACGGAGCTGCGTCGCCGTCCTCTTCTTCCGTCGATCGTCGCCCGCTGCCGATGGGTGAGTGGACTTCGGCGCCGGTCCTGTGTCGTTTCCCCGTTCTGCCCTGTCTATTGTGGGTGGGCAGGACGGGGAAACCGAAAGTAAAGCCCCCCGCCCCCGATCTGCTATTGGTGGTCGCGTCTTGATGACCAATAGGAGGGGTGGCACCCCTGCCACCTCACTCCTATCGCTTCAGGGGGATCTTGGGTGTCATGGACACCCGCGATCCCCCTTCTTTTTCAGGTCATTGGGTCACCATAGACCCGAGTCGGCGCAATTTGCGCCGATCGCCGACATGGGGGGGGGGTCTGATGACCCCCCTGGGCATTTGCACGGGGTGCCTGCTGATCGATATCAGCAGGCACCCCGGTCCGGTCCCCGCCCGGCGCGCAGCGGGGGACAGAAATTCCCACGGGCGTATGGATACGTCCTGGGTCCTTAACCTGTTGGGGACGAAGGGCGTATGCATACGCCCTTGCGTCCTGGTACTTAAGGACGAAGGGCATATCCATACGCCCGTGGGAATTTCGGTCCCCGCCGGGCGGGGACCGGGCCGGGGTGCCTGCTGATATCTATCAGCAGGCACCCTGTGCAAATGCCCAGGGGGTCATTAGACCCCCCCCCCCCCATGTCGGCGATCGGCGCAAATCGCAAGTGAATTCACACTTGCGATTTGCGTCGATTACAGGTCTATGGTGACCCGGAATAGAAGGGTGATCGCGGGTGTCTAAGACACCCACGATCCCCCTAAAGCGATAGGTGGTCTAGGTGGTCTAGATCCCTGCTATTGGTGGTCTAGACGCAACCACCAATAGCAGATCTGGGTCGGGGGTTACTTTCGTTTTCCCCGTCCTGCCCACCCACAATAGGCGGGGCAGAACGGGGAAAACGAGGCAGCGGAACGACGGAGGCAGCAGAACGATGGCGATCGGCGGCTGCGGCGACGGAGATCAGCGCAGGCGGCGTGTGGCAGAAGAGGACGGCTCCCTGGATGCAACGGAAGTCGGTGAGTAGTTGCCTAGCAACATCTAGAGGGCTTCAGTTTTTATTTTTTTTTGGCCGCAGCTTTTTTAAAATTTCTTTTTCCATTACTGTTATATACTTTTTGCATCAAGCACCACACAGTACATACTTCCCCGCCACCCCCTGCGCACACACCCTCCCCCCCGCCACCTTAGAAAAAAGTCGATGGCCCGCCGGGCATTTTCGGTAGCGGAGGCTTACGCTTTTTTAGCCTCTGACTCCGATCCTGCCAGTGAGGACGAGGAAGATCCTACATTTTGGTGTTCTTCCTCGTCCTCCTCTTCATCTAGTAGTGATAATGAGTCACTTGTACGGAGACGCCGCCAGGCGAGGCCACACCCCCCCCCCATGAGAGTGACCCAGTGGCCGACACTAGTAAGAGTGCCGCTCGTAATAGGAGTCCGGCCCCCCAGACAAGTGCACCGGAGCCCCCTTCCGGTGACCCTGTGGAGTTTGTTGGCGACTCAGGAATCCGGATTGACACGGCAAGCTTCACTGATCTGGACTTTTTAAAGTTATTTTTTCAGTGACAGCCTGGTCAATCACATGGTGGAGCAAACAAACTTGTATGCCCAGCAGAAGTTCAGGGTGGATACAGCACCAAATAGCTGAGGACTCAGGCTAGTAGATGGAACAAGACTTTATTTGCCATCCATGTGCAACGTTTTGGCAATAAACTGCCTTTTTCAAGCATATCAAACAAAGTGACAATGTGCATATATATAGGAATCACAACATGCTGTGATTGGTTACATAACAGGTGTTATACATATATCATTACAATCAATGGCCACATCCTATTGGCTAAACTGTGTTGTCATAAAGATTCAAATACACAAGAGATATAAATATAAGAAATATGAGAAAACAGCCATCTAAAACATATATAAGCTTCAGATGTGTTCACTGGGACTTCACTTACACTGATCCATGTCACCGATTGCATCTTCATCACATAGATCGCATGAAAAATCTTCGTTTTTCGTTTTCGTCCGTATGTGACCGCTTCGCTTGTAAACAACCAAACTGCGGCTGCGTGGCTCCACACCGTGTAGTTCCGATCAGCTGACCACTATAGGTCAGCTGATACAGGAGCGTCATAGATGCCCGGGATCAAAACAGTATGATCCGCGCAAGCGCCAACTGCCTGCGCATGCGTAGTGCGTCTACATGAGTCACCGCACATCAGTGAATCGGCCAGCGCATATGATATGCGCCCGCCGATACCCGAGGCGCACCTGACCAAAGACGCACCGCATAGTCGATAATGCATAGAAGTCTGAATATACTTCCATATATGCACTCATCAAGACTAATTTTCCTTAAACCTAGGCATCTATGTTAATAACAATAAAAAAAGTATATCACAAGAAGATGCCATATTGAAACAAGGATCAGTGTAACACAGACTATATTCAAATCATAAAATCTACATTTATACAAAAAGGGAAAAAAAAATTCAGGAGTCCTCAGTGAATTCATCCTCAGCTGTAATCTTCATATAAGGTGATGATGAATAATAAGTGAAGTGAATCTAAAAAAACATAAAAAATATTAAAATATCATCATAGAAAGATATCCAAAAACCTCATGTTGTCACTTATAAAAATTAAATACACGGAACAGGTAGAAGAAAAAAGTAAAAAGAATTAGTGAAAGCAAATAATGAAAGAAAGGAAAAAAGATAAAATAGAGACCAAAAAAAAATAAAATAAAAAATAAATATATGTAATATAAAAATAAAAAAATAAAAAATATATATATGTGATTAAAAATGTAAATAATTAAATAAATAATAATAATAAAAAAAATGAATAAAAAATAAATAAAATATAAATAAAAAATAACAAAGAAAATGAATAAAAAATATGAATGATAAAAAATAAAATAAAATATAAAATGTAAAAAAATAAAAAAACATGTAAAAAATAAAAAAATGAAAAGAGGAAAAAAAGAGAAAAAAGGAAAAAAAGAAAAAGAAAGAAAGGAAAAAAAGGGGGGGAGAAAGGCGGAAAAAGCAAAAAAAGAAAAGGAAAAGAAAAAATGAATAAAAGGAAAAATGAAAACTAAAAAATAAGGAAAATGAATTAGAATAAAGAGAAAGAAAATAAAAAAAAGGGAAGAGGAAACGAAAGTGGACTCCTTCTCTTCTGAGCATTGTAGCACTCCCGTAGTGCATTTGATGTCCACTTATGGGGTACTTCCATACTCAGAAGAGATGGGGTGACAAATTGTGGGGTGTCTTTTCTGCTATTAACCCTTGCAAAAATGTGAAATTTGGGGGGAAACACACATTTTAGTGAAAATTATTATTTTTTTTTTACATATGCAAAAGTTGTGAAACACCTGTGGGGTATTAAGGCTCACTTTAGTCCTTGTTACGTTCCTCAAGGGGTCTAGTTTCCAAAATGGTATGCCATGTGTTTTTTTTTTTTTGCTGTTCTGGCACCATAGGGGCTTCCTAAATGCGACATGCCCCCCGACCAAAATTTGTTCTCAAAAAGCCAAATATGACTCCTTCTCTTCTTGCCCGTAGTGCACTTCAGGTCAACTTATGGGGTACCTCCATACTCAGAAGAGATGGGGTTACCAATTTTGGGGGGTATTTTCTGCTATTAACCCTTGCAAAAATGTGAAATTTGGGGGGAAACACACATTTTAGTGAATATATATATATTTTTTTTACATATGCAAAAGTCGTGAAACACCTGTGGGGTATTAAGGTTCACTTTATTCCTTGTTATGTTGCTCAAGGGGTCTAGTTTCCAAAATGGTATGCCATGTGTTTTTTTTTTGCTGTTCTGGCACCATAGGGGCTTCCTAAATGCAACATGCCCCCAAAAACCATTTCAGAAAAACGTACTCTCCAAAATCCCCTTGTCGCTCCTTCCCTTCTGAGCTCTCTACTGCGCCCGCCGAACACTTTACATAGACATATGGGGTATGTGCTTACTCGAGAGAAATTGGGCTACAAATAGAAGTATACATTTTCTCCTTTTACCCCTTGTAAAAATTAAAAAATTGGGTCTAGAAGAACATGCGAGTGTAAAAAAGGAAGATGGTGAATTTTCTTCTTCACTTTGCTGCTATTCCTGTGAAACACCTAAAGGGTTAAAACGCTGACTGAATGTCATTTTGAATACTTTTAGGGGGTGCAGTTTTTATAATGGGGTCATTTGTGTGGTATTTCTAAGATGAGGACCCTTCAAATCCACTTCAAACCTGAACTAGTCCCTGAAAAATAGTGAGTTTGGAAATTTTGTGAAAAATTGGAAAATTGCTGCGGAACTTTGAAGCCCCCTGGTGTCTTCCAAAAGTAAAAACTTGTCAATTTTATGATGCAAACATAAAGTAGACATATTGTATATGTGAATCAAAAAAAAATTATTTGGAATATCCATTTTCCTTATAAGCAGAGAGCTTCAAAGTTAGAAAAAAGCAAAATTTTTAATTTTTTCATCAAATTTTGGAATTTTTCACTAAGAAACTATGCAACTATCGACAAAATTTTACCAATAACATAAAGTAGAATATGTCACGAAAAAATAATCTCGGAATCATAATGATAGGTAAAAGCATCCCAGAGTTATTAATGTTTAAAGTGACGCTCTGTTCAAAAAACGCTCTGGTCCTAAGGTGTAAAATGGCCTGGTCCTTAAGGGGTTAAACAACGAACACCGCAGAGATTTTCTTGATGAGGGAAACTAGGATATAAGACTGAATGTAAGTTAGTTTTGGTACGTCTGTAAATATGAAAAGTAACACCTTGTGATGAAAAATGTCTGAGAAATGTCTAATGCACTGACATCGGGTACTCTTTTGCATGAAATGAGGCACAATAACAGTGAGTTTGAAGGATAAAAGCTTCAGAGGAAGAGGCTCTTAGTACTAGATTGAATATCTTCATGAGGAGACAAAGTATACATCCCAGGTAGAATATTTAGGTAAAGATGGTCTTCTAAATTTTATACCTTTCATTAATTTGCATATTAGAAGGTGTTTACCTATGGAAATTGAATAAATAGGAGCATGATAAAAAGAGATGGCAGAACGATACACATTTATTGTTCTATAAACTCTACCTAAATCGATGGAATGAAATAAGAAATTTAAAACTCGATTCAAAGGTGCATGTATGGGATCCAATGTCCGTTGAATGCACCAATAAGACCAAATTTTCCAGGCTGATATGTAAGCAGATCTGGTACCTGGAGCCCATGCATCTGAGAGGATGTCTCTAGTAAACTGAGAAACATCGAGGTGAGATTCTGATCCCCTGAAATGAACCAAGCAACCATAGACAGGAGACCTGATATTATTAGAGGATGAGGATTCCCTGATGGATCTACAGGGTGGGCCATTTATATGGATACACCTTAATAAAATGGGAATGGTTTGTGATATTAAATTGTGACACATTAGTATATGTGAGGGTGCAAACTTTTCAAGATGGGGGGTGACCATGTGGCCATTTTGAAGTCGGCCATTTTGAATCCAACTTTTGTTTATTCAATAGGAGGAGGGTCATGTGACACATCAAACTTATTGGGAATTTCACAAGAAAAACAATGATGTGCTTGGTTTTAACATAACTTTATTCTTTCATGAGTTATTTACAAGTTTCTGACCACTTATAAAATGTGTTCAATGTGCTGCCCATTGTGTTAGATTGTCAATGCAACCCTCTTCTCACACTGATAGCAACACCGCAGGAGAAATGCTAGCACAGACTTCCAGTATCCGTAGTTTCAGGTGCTGCGCATCTCGTATCTTCACAGCATAGACAATTGCCTTCAGATGACCCTAAAGATAAAAGTCTAAGGGGTCAGATCGGGAGACCTTGGGGGCCATTCAACTGGCCCACGACGACCAATTAACTTTCCAGGAAACTGTTCATCTAGGAATTATTCGGACCTGACACCCATAATGTGGTGGTGCACCATCTTGCTGAAAAAACTCAGGGAACGTGCCAGCACATCATCATGTAGCAATTTTGCATATCCAGTGGCCTACATGATGAAGTGTTTCCCTCTTTATGCACTGAAGCTGGGACGTTCCCTGAGTTTTTCCAGCAAGATGGTGCACCACCACATTATGGGTGTCAGGTCCGAGCATTCCTAGATGAACAGTTATCAATATCATAGTGGATTTCAGTTTTTTGGTCAATATAATAGTCCACGGAATTGAAGGGAATGGAGGGAAAGCATAAAGATTTCCCAAAGGCCAAATTTGAAGTAAGGCATTTGTACCTAAGGATTCTGGGTCTGGATGCCAACTGTAAAATTGCGGGACCTGTTGATTCAGTCTGGATGCAAATAGATCCGGTCGAATGGGACCCCATAGAGAATTAAGTTGATGGAAGATTAGAGGATTCAGTTTCCAATTGCTGTTGTTGATTAAAAAACGGGAGTTCCAATCTGCTATGGAGTTGGATACTCCTGCATGGTAATGTTTTTGTCCAGTCAAAAATGCTAAATTTCTTTTGTGATATTGGCTAATAATTTTGATTTGTTGCCTCCCAAGCGATTGATGTATTGTACTGCGGAAATGTTGTCCATCCGCAATAGGATACAATGGGACATTTCTTTGGAGAAACATTTGAGGGCAAAGAAACCTGCTAAAAGTTCCAGACAATTTATATGGAGTCGGGATTCTCGCTCCGACCACTTCCCTCCAGTGGAAAAGGAGTTGCAACGAGCTCCCCAACCTAGGAGACTGGCATCTGATTCGATAATAATATCTGAAACAGGTTTGAAAATAGCTTTCCCGTTCCAGGACTGTATATGGTGAAGCCACCAGAGAAGTTCTTCTTTGGTATCTGGGTTGAGTAAAATTTTGTCTGCATAACCCAGTCCCTCTCTCAAATGTTGTGCTTTGAAACGTTAAAGGGCCCGATAATGTAGAGGAGCTGGAAATATGGCTTGTATGGAAGAGGAAAGGAGACCGACAATACGAGCTATGGCTCAGAGGGAGACTAATTGTTAAGAATTGATCTGATTTTTCATTTTTTGGCAGGGAGGCTCAAAAATTTTAAACGAGTGTTGATTGGAAATCCTAAAAATTCTATTTCTTTTGATGGAATTAGAATATATTTTTCTAGATTTATCTTGAAACCCAGATTTGAAAGGAGGGTTAGGGTCCAATGGGAGTGAAGTTGGATCAATTGTAAGGATTGGGCCATAATTAGTATGTCGTCTAGGTATATGATTAGATGAACTCCTCGAGCTCTGAGTAGTGCTACTACTGGTTTCAGTAATTTTGTGAAGCACCAACGAGCTGAGGACAAGCCGAAAGGGAGCCTAATAAACTGCCATTTCTGACCTTCCCATAGAAATTGGAGGTATGGTTGTGAATTCTGATGCATAGGCACCGTGAGATAGGTATCTTTCAGGTCTATTTTTATTAGCCAGTCGTTCTGTAACAATAAATCTCTTAAGAGATGGATGCCTTCCATCCTGAAATGGTGATATAATACGTAATTGTTTAGGATTCTCAAATTTATTACAGGTCTGTGACCTCCATCTTTCTTTTTGACCAGGAAAAGATTGCTTAAGAAACCTGGAGTGTCTATAGGAATCGGGATAATGCACCTTTGGAACATAGTTCCTTGATCTTTGTGAATAAAGTTTTGATCTATTTTGGAAAATTTGATTGGATGAGGCTTTTGAATTTGGATAGGAGGGAATATAAATTCTATTTGATATCCTGTGACAGTCTGCAGAATCCATGTGTCTGATGTAATCATGGACCAGATGTGGAAAAAATGTTGTATTCTCCCTACTAGGGGAATGTGAGAAGAATGTGGAAGAAGTGTACTTACTTTTAGAGGGTCTGGATCTGGCATACCCTCTGTGACTTCTTGCCCTCCAAGGGCGTCCCCTAGTTGGAAAGAAGGTGCTGGGTTCGTAGGAAAGTGTGGGTACAGGAAATGGATCTGCAGGGGGTATAGGGGGGCCTCTGTATGGGATCCTCTCTTGAGCTTGATGGCTGGGAAACCGGCCCCTTAGTTTCCCAGCCCGGCCAAAAATGCGACCTTGAAAGACTCTTTTTAGGGATGTCTGGGCTTTGTCCATAGAGGAAAAGAGTCCAACGTATTTATTCATTTCTTTTATGTAAGATTCACCAAATAGATGGTTATCAGGAGGATTTAATTAGGCATTGGCAAGATGCACCAATTGAGGATCCAATTTCATTAAGATGGACCTCTTTCTCTCCATGCATAGTGCAGCGTTCGCATTTCCGAACAGACATAATGCCCTCTGGGCCCAACCTTGGAGTGTATGAAGATCTATGGCGCCTCCAGATAAGGAGGCTTCCTCTGTAAGATCAAGAATCTTGGCCAAGGGTCCAAGAATATCAAGAAAATTGTCTTGAATCGTCCTAAAAGAATGGTTGACCCCTTTTTTCGGGTTTTTACCTGTTTTTGTAAGGCAACGAACTAGGATTGGGTCTAGATCAGGTGTGGTAGATAATTTTTGGGGAAGGGTAGATCTGGGACACTCAGATTTTAATTTACTACAGGCAGCCCTATCTAAAGGTTTTCTAACCCAGTTGCACAGATATTGGGAAACTTTTGGATGAGGAAGCCATTCACCTGAACATGGATGTTTCATAAGGCCTGGGTCGAAATATGGATTCCCAGCGCTATGCAGTAAAGGGGGTTCAGAAGAATCATCTTCTAACACTTCTATGGCATCATCAGAAATGTCTTCATATTCAGAATATCTGTCTGATATAGAGGATACAAGGCTTTTTTCCGAAGAAGAATGTATAGGAGTATGGAAGGAAATAGTTTTTCTTTTAACCCCTTAAGGACGCAGACCATTTGAGCCTTAAGGATGCAGATAATTTAATTTTTACGTTTTGTTTTTTTCCTTCTCGCCTTCCAAAAAATCATAACTCTTTTATATTTTCATCCACAGACTAGTATGATGGCTTGTTTTTTGCGCGACCAGTTGTCCGTTGTATTGCCATCACTCACTTTATCATAAAATGTATGGTGCAACCAAAAAAATACTATTTGTGTGATGAAATTAAAAAGAAAACTGCAGTTTTGCTAATTTTGGAAGGTTTTGTTTTCATGCCGTACAATTTACGGTAAAAATGACGTGTTTTTTATTCTTTGGTTCAATACGATTAAAATGATACCTATGATAACCTACTTTTCTATTACTGTTGCGCTTAATAAAAAAAAATCACAAACTTTTTAACCAAATTAGTATGTTTAAAATCCCCCTATTTTGAAGACCTATAACTTTTTCAATTTCCGTATAAGTGGCGGTATGAGGGTTAATTTTTTGCGCTGTGATCTGTACTTTTTTATTGATTCCATATTTGCTTATATAGAACTTTTAATCCATTTTTTAGAATTTTTTTAGGAATAAAATGTTATAAAAAAATCATCTATTTTGAACTTTTTATTTTTATGTTCCCGCCGTTAACCGTACGGTATCATTAACATTTTATTTTAATAGTTCAGATATTTACGCAATATCAAATATGTATACCAAATATTTATATAAAATATTTTTTTTACACTTTTTGGGGGTGAAATAGGGAAAATGGGACAATTTACGATTTTATTTGGGGAGGGGGGTTTTCATATTTATTTATTTTTTTTACTTAATTTTTTTATTTTTACACTTTAACCTCTTAAGGACCAAGGACTTATGGGTACGTCCTTGGTCCCGCTCCCGTGATATAACGCGGGGTTACACGGTAACCCTGCATCATATCACGGCGGGCCCGGCGTCATAGGGAAGTCGGGACCCGCCTCTAATAGCGCGGCACTGATCGCGGTGCTGCGCGCTGTTAACCCTTAAGCCGCGCACTCAAAGCTGAGCCGCGTGGCTAAAAACTAAAGTAAAAGTGCCCGGCTAGCTCAGGGAGCTGTTCGGGTCCCCGCAGTATAATCGCGGCATCCCGCACAGCTGTAGCACAGGAGGAGGTCTTCTTATCTTTTCCTGCACTGTCCAATCGCCAAATGAATGCTTCAAGCCTGAGATCCAGGCTTGAGCATTCAATCGCCGAAAACACTGATTGATCCATTCCTATGGGGATGCATCAATCAGTGTTAAAGGGGTTATCCAGGAAAAAACTTTTTTTTATATATTAACTGGCTCCAGAAATTTAAACAGATTTGTAAATTACTTCTATCAAAAAATCTTAATCCTTTCAGTACTTATGAGCTTCTGAAGTTAAGGTTCTTTTCTGTCTAAGTGCTCTCTGATGACACGTGTCTCGGGATACGCCCAGTTTAGAAGCAAATCCCCATAGCATAACTCTTCTAAACTGGGCGTTTCCCGAGACATGTGTCATCAGAGAGCACTTAGACAGAAAAGACGACCTTAACTTCAGAAGCTCATAAGTACTGAAAGGATTGAGATTTTTTAATAGAAGCAATTTACAAATCTGTTTCTGTTTACTTTCTGGAGCCAGTTGATATATATATAAAAAAAATTTTTTCCTGGATAACCCCTTTAAAGATCAGTAAATGCAATGTTATAGCCCCTTATGGGAGCTATAATATTGCATAAGAAAAGTGTAAAAAAATCATTAACCCTTTGAATTATCCCTTCCCCTAATAAAAGTTTGAATCACCCGGCATTTCCAAGAATAAAAAAAAACTGTGTAAATAAAAATAAACATGTGGTATCGCCGCATGCGGAAATGTCTGAATTATAAAAATTTACCGCTTTTTAAACCGCACGTTCAATGGTGTACGCGCAAAAAAAAAACTAAGTCCAAAATAGCGTATTTTACTATTTTTGGTCACTTTTTATATCATGAAAAGATGAATAAAAAGCGATCAAAAAGTCCGATCAATGCAAAAATGGTACCACCAAAAAATTCAGATCACAGCGCAAAAAATGAGCCCTCATAGCCCCCTGATCATAAAAAAGTTATAGGGCTCTGAAAATGACAATTTTAAACGTATACATTTTCCTGCATGTATTTATGATTTTTTTTTCAGTAGTAATACAAAATCAAACCTATACAAGTAGGGCATCATTTTTACCGTATGGACCTACAGAATAAAGATAAGGTGTCATTTTTACTGAAAAATGTACTACGTATAAACGGAAGCCCCCAAAAGTTACAAAATGGAATTTTTTTTTCAATTTTGTCGCACGATGATTTTTTTCCCCGTTTCGCCTTAGATTTTTGGGTAAAAGGACTGTCATTACAAAGTAGAATTGGTGGCGCAAAAAAATACGCCATAATACAGATTTTTAGGTGCAAAATTGAAAAAGTTATGATTTTTTAATGGTAAGGAGGTAAAAACGAAAGTGCAAAAAACGAAAAACGCCTGTTCCTTAAGGGGTTAATAGTCCCATAGGGGACTATTTATAGCAATCACTTGATTGTTAATACTATTCAGTGCTATGTATAGGACACAGCACTGATCAGCATTATTGGTCATCTTGTGCTCTGGTCTGCGGGAAGGCAGCCAGGTGAGGGGACCTCCGTCTGATGTGCTGCATGATCGGATCGCCGTGGCAGCGCTGCGGTCAATCCGATCATCCATTTTAGTGACCGCGATGCTGCAGATGCCGTGATCGGTGTTGATCACGGCATCTGAGGGGTTAATGGCGGACATCCGTGGGATCGCGGGTGTCCGCCATTACTGGCGGGTCCCTGGCTGCGATTAGCAGCCGGGACCTGCCGCGCATGATCAGAGCATCGCTCCGATTCCCGCGGTTATGCTTCGGACGTAAATGTACTTTCTGGTGCGTTAAGTACCACCTCACCAGGATGTACATTTAGGGCCTCCGTCGTTAAGGGGTTAAGAGAAGTTGTATTTGCCCGCTTTGACTTTACTTCCTCAGAGGCTGAGGGTATGGGATATAAATTAGATACATCTAGATCAGTGCTTACTGGAAAAGCTGTAGATGGAACTTGATCCTTATGGTGTTTAACCCCTACAGGACCCATGACATACATGTACATCATGAGTCTGCTCCCGTTCTATAACGCGGGGCCACAGCGGGTAGGTCCCGGCCCGTGGCTAATAGCACACAGCACTGATCGCGGTTCCGCGCGCTATTAACCCTTTAGATGCGGCATTCAAAGTTGATCGCCACGTCTAAAGTGAATTTAAAACGTTGCCAGTTAGCTCAGGGAGCTGTTAGGGATCGCCGCGCCGGAAACCCCGGCATCCCGAACAGCGTAGACAGCAGCTGGAGGGTCCCTACCTGCCTCCTTGCTGTCCGATCGCCGAATGACTGCTCAGTGCCTGAGATCCAGGCATGAGCAGTCAAGCGGCAGAATCATCGATCAATGGTTTCCTATGAGAAACCATTGAACGATGTAAAAGATCAGTGTGTGCAGTGTTATAGCCCCCTATGGGAGCTATAACATTGCAAAAAAAAAAAAAAAAAAAAATGAATAAAGATCATTTAACACCTTCCCTAATAAAAGTTTGAATCACCCCCCCCCCCTTTTCCCATTTAAAAAAAAAAAAAAAAAAACTTTAAATAAAAATATATGTGGTATCGCCATGTGCGGAAATGTCCGAATTATAAAAATATATCATTAATTAAACCGCACAGACAATGGCGTACGCTCAAAAAAATTCCAAAATCCGAAATAGTGTATTTTTGGTCACTTTTTAGATCATGAAAAAGTGAATAAAAAGCGATCAAAAAGTCCGATCAATACAAAAATGGTACTGCTAAAATCTTCAGATCACGGCGCAAAAAAATGAGCCCTCATACTGCCCCATACGCGGAAAAATAAAAAGTTTTGGGGTCAGAAGATGACAATTTTAAACGTATACATTTTCCTGCCTGTAGTTATGATTTTTTCCAGAAGTACGACAAAGTCAAACCTACATAAGTAGTTTATCATTTTAATCGTATGGACCTACAGAGAAAAGAGAAGGTGTAATTTTTACCAAAAACCTTACTGTGTAGAAACGGAAGCCCCCAAAATTTACAAAATGGCTTTTTTCCCCCGATTTTGTCTCACAATTATTTTTTTTCCGCTTCGCCGTAGATTTTCAGGTAAAATGACGGATGTCATTACAAAGTAGAATTAGTGGCGCAAAAAATAAGCCATCATATGGATTTCTAGGTGCGAGTTGGGAGTTATGATTTTTTTAAAGGTAAGGAGGAAAAAACGAAAATGCAAAAATGGAAAAACCCTGAGTCCTCATGGGGTTAAGACTTGTGTTGCTTAGCAACGTAAGGATCGGTAGATAAATGACATTTCTTATGGAAAACCTTCCCTTTTTTTAAATCCACCTGCCAATTTGGAGGTGGGATCTTCAGCCGACCAGAATACCTCTGACGGTGTGGAAGGGTCTTTTTGAGGATGTATATGAATATTAGATTGGGTTATTGCTGAAGAAACAGATTTGGAAAACACTTCATGAATGTTGGACATGGCAGAGTGGACTGCAGATATCATAGATTTATTGACAGATTGGTCTACTATGGCTTGGAATACACTGTCATCCCCCAAGATCAAACTTCTGTTTGTCAGATACTTGTGCAGGTTGTTCATTTGCCATGACTGACAGGATATATGGAAATATATAGGAAATAAATGTATATATTTATAATAAATAATATAAATATCATGAATTATAAAATATAATGAATTGGGGCTGATGATTAAAAATGTCATTTACTGTATATAAGTAAATGTATCATTAAATATATATGTAAATACATATTAATTAACCCCTTAAGGACTAAGCCCTTTTTCTACCTTAACCCCTTAAGGACCCAGCCATTTTACACCTTAGGACCCGGCCATTTTTTGCACATCTGACCACTGTCACTTTAAACATTAATAACTCTGGAATGCTTTTAGTTATCATTCTGATTCAGAGACTGTTTTTTCGTGACATATTCTGCTTTAATATAGTCGTAAAATTTTTTGGTAACTTGCATCCTTTCTTGGTGAAAAATCCCCAAATTTGATGAAAAATTTGAAAATTTAGCATTTTTCTAACTTTGAAGCTCTCTGCTTGTAAGGAAAATGGATATTCCAAATAAAAAATTTTTTTATTCACATATACAATATGTCTACTTTATGTTTGCATCATAAAATTGACAGGCTTTTACTTTTTGAAGACACCAGAGGGCTTCAAAGTTCAGCAGCAATTTTCCAATTTTTCAAAAACTCATGATTTTTCAGGGACCAGTTCAGGTTTGAAGTGGATTTGAAGGGTCCTCATCTTAGAAATACTCCACAAATGATCCCATTATAAAAACTGCACCCCCAAAGTATTCAAAATGACATTCAGTCAGCATTTTAACCCTTTAGGTGTTTCACAGGAATAGCTGCAAAGTGAAGGAGAAAATTCACAATCTTCATTGTTCTTCTAGACCCAATTTTTGAATTTTTACAAGGGGTAAAAGGAGAAAATTTATACTTATATTTGTAGCCCAATTTCTCTCGAGTAAGCACATACCTCATATGTCTATGTAAAGTGTTCGGCGTGCGCAGTAGAGAGCTCAGAAGGGAAGAAGAGACAAGGGGATTTTGGAGAGTACGTTTTTCTGAAATGGTTTTTGGGAGGCATGTTGCATTTAGGAAGCCCCTATGGTGCCAGAACAGCAAAAAAAAATAAAACATGCTATACCATTTTGGAAACTAGACCCCTTGAGGAACGTAACAAGGAATAAAGTGAGCCTTAATACCCCACAGGTGTTTTACGACTTATGCATATGTAAAAAAATAAAATAAAATTTCACTAAAATGTGTGTTTCCCCCCAAATTTCACATTTTTGCAAGGGTTAATAGCAGAAAATACCCCCCAAAATTTGTAACCTCATCTCTTCTGAGTATGGAGGTACCCCATAAGTTGACATGAAGTGCACTACGGGCGAACTACATTGCTCAGAAGAAGAGGAGTCATATTTGGCTTTTTGAAAGCAAATTTTGCTCGGGGGCGTGTCCCATTTAGGAAGCCCCTATGGTGCCAGGACAGCAAAAAAAAACCCACATGGCATACCATTTTAGAAACTAGACCCCTTGAGGAACCAAACAGGGAATAAAGTGAGCCTTAATACCCCATAGGGGCTCACGACTTTTGCATACGTAAAAAAAATAATTTTTTTTCACTAAAATGTGTTTCCCCCCCACATTTCACATTTTTGCAAGGTTTAATAGCAGAAAATACCCCCAAAATTTGTAGCCCCATCTCTTCTGAGTATGGAGGTACCCAATAAGTTGACATGAAGTGCACTACTGGCGAACTACAATGCTCAGAAGAGGAGTCGTCATATTTTGCTTTATGAGAGCAAATTTTGCTCGGGGGGCATGTCACATTTAGGAAGCCCCTATGGTGCCAGGACAGCATAAAAAACCCACATGGCATACCATTTTGGAAACTAGACCCCTTGAGGAATGTAACAAGGGGTATAGTGAGCATTTACCCCCCCCCACTGGTGTCTGTCAGATATTTGGAACAGTGGGCTGTACAAAATGTTTAATTTGCACAGCCCATTGTTCCAAATATATGTCAGACACCAGTGGGGTGTAAATTCTCACTGCACCCCTCATTACATTCCGTGAGGGGTGTAGTTTCCGAAATAGGGTCACATGAGTTTTTTTTCTTTTCTTGCGTTTGCCAAAACTGCTGTAACAATCAGCCACCCCTGTGCAAATCACCTCAAATGTACATGGTGCACTCTCCCTTCTGGGCCTTGTTGTGCGTCCCCAGAGCTCTTTGCGCCCACATATGGAGTATCTCCGTAGTCGGGAGAAATTGCAATACAAATTTTGGGGGGCTTTTTTTCCCCCTTTTATCTCTTGTCAAAATGAAAAGTATAGGGCAACACCAACATGTTAGTGTAAAAATTTTATTTTTTTACACTAACATGCTAGTGTAGACCCCATCTTCACCTTTTCATAAGGGGTGAAAGGAGAAAAAGACCCCCAAAATTTGTTTGGCAATTTCTCCCGATTACGGAGATACCCCATATGTGGCCCTAAACTGTTGCCTTGAAATACGACAGGGCTCCATGTGCATTTGAGGCCTGAATTAGGGATTTGCATAGGGGTGGACATAGGGGTATTCTACGCAAGTGATTCCCAAACAGGGTGCCTCCAGCTGTTGTAAAACTCCCAGCATGCTTGGACTGTCAACGGCTGTCCGGTAATACTGGGAGTTGTTGTTTTGCAACAGCTGGAGGCTCCATTTTGGAAACTGGCGTACCAGACGTTTTTCATTTTTATTGGGGAGGGGGGCTGTGTAGGGGTATGTGTATATGTAGTGTTTTTTTACTTTTTATTTTATTTTGTGTTAGTGTAGTGTAGTGTTTTTAGGGTACAGTCACACGGGCGGGGGATTACAGCGAGTTTCCCGCTGCGAGTTTGAGTTGCCGCGCAAAATTTGCTGCATCACAAACTTGCAGCTTGATACTCACTGTAAGCCCCCTGCCCATGTGAAATGTACCCTGTACATTCACAGGGGGGGGGGGGGGGGGGGACGACCTGCAGCTGTTGCAAAACTACAACTCCCAGCATGCACAGTCTATCAGTGCATGCTGGTAGTTATAGTTTTGCAACAGCTGGAGGCACAAGGGTTGGAAAACACTGAGTTAGGAAACAGCCAATGTTTCCTAACCAGTGTGCCTCCAGTTGTTGCAAAACCACTACTCCCAAACATTCTCAGGCATGCTGGAAGTAGTAGTTTGGCAACATCTTTAGAGCCAGATGTTGCCAAGCTACAACTCCCAACATGCTTGGAGTTGTAGTTTTGCAACATCTGGAGGACTACAGTTTGCAGACCACTAATACAGTGGTTCCCAATCTGTGCCCTTCCAGATGTTGCAAAACTACAACTCCCAGTATGCCAAAATCAACTGTCCAGGCATCCTGTGAGTTGTAGTTCTGCAACATCTGAAGGGCCAGATGTTACAGAACTACAACTCCCAGCATGCCTGGACAGTAAGGGCATGCTGAGGATGTGTAGTTTTGCAACATCTGGAAGGGCACAGTGGTCTCCAAACTGTGGACCTCCAGATGTTGCACAACTGCAACCCCCAGCATGCCCAGACGCCAAGGGCTTGTCACCTCGCTCCTATACTTCAGCATGGTCCTGGCTGTCTGTGACAACCGGGAGCATGCAAAATTACCGGGCGGTCGGGTCCCAGAGACCCCATCAGCCCGGTAACGCCGCAGATCGCAGGGGCGGTTTCACTCGCTTTTTGCGGCCGACATAGGGGGCAGACATGGCCCCCCTTGGCGTTTGCCCTGGATGCCTGTTGAAGCATTTCAGCAGGCATCCGCTTCCGATCACTGCCCGGCGCGTAACTGACCGTAAAACGCCAGGACGTACGGGGATGTCCTTAATACCAAGGGTGCGGGGACGTCCCCGTACGTCCTGGGTCCTTAAGGGGTTAAAGGGGTACTACTGTGGAAAACTTTTTTTTTTTTTTTTTTTTAAATCAACTGATGCCAGAAAGTTAAACAGATTTGTAAATTTCTTCTATTTAAAAATCTTAATCCTTCCAGTACTTTTTAGGGGCTATATACTACAGAGGAAATGCTTATCTTTAGATTTCTCTGATGTCATGACCACAGTGCTCTCTACTGACCTCTGCTGTCCATTTAAAGAACAGGAGAAAATCCTCATAGCAAACATTTGCTGCTCCGGACAGTACCTAAAATATACAGCAGAGAGCACTGTGGTCATGACATCAGAGAAATCTAAAAAGATAAGCATTTCCTCTGTAGTATATAGCCCCTAAAATGTACTGGAAGGATTAAGATTTTTAAATAGAAGTAATTTACAAATCTGTTTAACTTTCTGGCACCAGTTGATTTAAAAAAAAAAAAAAAAAAGTTTTCCACGGTAGTACCCCTTAACCCCTTAAGGACACATGATGTTCTCATAAGTCTCCATGTCAGAGTCCTTAAGGACACATGACTTATGAGAACGTCATGCGCTTTCCCGGCCCCCCCGCAGCCATCTGGAGCGGAGCCAATGCCTGCTTAAATCGTTCAGCAGGCATCGTGGCATATCGCCTAGGGGGGTCATGGTGACCCCCCATGTCTGCGATGGCCACAGATCGCTGTACAATTCAGCCCAGCGATCTGCTGCGGATTCCGGGTCAATCGGGTCTCCGGTGACCCGGAATTACTGGCTGATCGGGGCTTGCTCTGACGGCCCCGGACAGCCATAGCCAGCAGGGGAGAGGTGGCACTGATTCGTTGGCCGGTTTACCGGCCGACCAATCAGGGCACCTGCTGCGGGTGTCACTGCCGCAACCCGCTCCGCCCCTCTTCCTGAGGACGTGAGCGGGTGCGGGACGTGGACCATGGCAGCTGGGGACCCCGATCCCCGGCGCCCCTTTTGGGATCGGAGCCCCAGGAGCGGCGGCGAGGCACTGACCTGCAGCGTGGATCAGCAGTTGGACGTGAGTGACAGCCTCCTGCTGTTGCTTAGCAACAGCTGCCAGAATGCAAAAAGGGCATGCTGGGAGCTGTAGTTATGCAACAGCAGGAGGCAGACCACCACAACTCCCAGCATTCCCTTATGGGCATGCTGGTGCTTATAGTTTTGCAACAGCTGGAGGCACATTTTTTCTATGGAAAAGTGTACCTTCAGCTGTTGTATAGCTACAACTCCAAGCTTGCACAATCAGCTAAAGTGCATGCTGGAAGTTGTAGTGGTGCATCTGCTGGTTGCATAACTACAACTCCCAGTGTGCCCGTTGGCTGTCGTTGACTGCTGAGAGTTGTAGTTTTGCAACAGCTGGAGGCACACTTGTTGTGAAACACTGAGTTAAGTAGCAAACCAGTTTGTCTCCAGCTGTTGCATAACTACAAGACCCAGCATTCCCAGCCAAAGTAGTATGCCTCCAGCTGTTGCAAAACTACAACTCCCAGCATGCACTGATAGACCGTACATGCTGGGAGTTGTAGTTTTGCAACAGCTGGATGTTCCCCTCCAATGTGAATGTACAGGTTACACTCACATGGGCGGAGGTTTAGAGTAAGTATCCGGCTGCAAGTTTGAGCTGCCGCAGCTCAAACTTCTAGCGAGAAACTACTGTGAACCCCCGCCCATGCGACTGTACCCTAAAAACACTACACTAACACAAAATAAAATAAAAAGTAAAAAACACTACATATACACGTACCCCTACACAGCCCCCCTCCCCTCCCCAATAAAAATGACAAACGTCTAGTACACCACTGTTTCCAAAACGGAGCCTCCAGCTGTTGCAAAACAACTACTCCCAGTATGGCCAGACAGCCACTGACTGTCCAGGCATGCTGGGAGTTTTACAACAGCTGGAGGCACCCTGTTTGGGAACCACCGGCGTAGAATACCCCTATGTCCACTCCTATGCAAGTCCCTAATTCAGGCCTCAAATGCGCTTGGCGCTCTCACTTTGGAGCCCTGTCGTATTTCTAGGCAACAGTTTAGGGTCACATATGGGGTATCGCCGTACGCGGGAGAAATTGTGTTACAAATTTTGGGGGGTATTTTCTGCTATTACCCCTTTTTAAAAATGTTAAATTCTTGGGAAATCAAGCATTTTAGGTAAATTTTTCTTTTTTTTACATATGCAAAAGTTGTGAAACACCTGTGGGGTATTAAGGTTCACTTTACCCCTTGTTATGTTCCCCGAGGGGTCTAGTTTCCAAAATGGTATGCCATGTGTTTTTTTTTTTTTTTTTGCTGTTCTGGCACCATAGGGGCTTCCTAAATGCGGCATGCCCCCAGAGCAAAATTTGCTTTCAAAAAGCCAAATGTGACTACTCCTCTTCTGAGACCTGTAGTGCGCCAGCAGAGCACTTTTCACCCCCATATGGCGTGTTTTCTGAATCGGGAGAAATTGGGCTTCAAATTTTAGGGGGTATTTTCTGCTATTACCCCTTTTTAAAAATGTAAAATTCTTGGGAAACCAAGCATTTTAGGTAAAAATTTTTTTTTTTTTTTTACATATGCAAAAGTCGTGAATAACCTGTGGGGTATTAAGGTTCACTTTATCCCTTTTATGTTTCCCGAGGGGTCTAGTTTCCAAAATGGTATTCAATGTGTTTTTTTTTTCTTGCTGTTCTGGCACCATAGGGGCTTCCTAAAGGTGACATGCCCCCCCAAAACCATTTGTCGCTCCTTCCCTTCTGAGCCATCTACTGCGCCCACCGAACAATTATCATAGACATATGAGATATGTGCTTACTCGAGAGAAATTGGGTTTCAAATACAAGTAACAATTTTCTCCTTTTTACCCCTTGCAAAAATTAAAATTGAAGATTTTGAATTTTCTCCTTCACTTTGCTGCTATTCCTGTGAAACACCTAAAGGGTTAAAACACTTACTGAATGTCATTTTGAATACTTTGGAGGGTGCAGTTTTTATAATGGGGTCATTTGTGGGGTATTTCTAATATGAAGACCCTTCAAATCCACTTCAAAACTGAACTGGTCACTGAAAAATAGTGAGTTTGAAAATTTTGTGAAAAATTTGAAAATTGCTGCTGAACTTTGAAGCCCTCTGATGTCTTCCAAAAGTAAAAACTTGTCAATTTTATGATGCAAACATAAAGTAGACATATAGTATTTTTGAATAAAAATAAAATGTATTTGGAATATCCATTTTTCTTACAAGCAGAGAGCTTCAAAGTTAGAAAAATGCAAAATTTTTAATTTTTTCATCAAATTTTGGAATTTTTCACCAAGAAAGGATGCAATTTACCACAAAAAAATTACCACTATGTTAAAGTAGAATATGTCACGAAAAAACAATATCGTAATCAGAATGATATGTAAAAGCATACCAGAGTTATTAATGTTTAAAGTGACAGTGGTCAGATGTTCAAAAAACGCTCTGGTCCTAAGGTGTAAAATGGCTGGGTCCTTCAGGGGTTAAAGGACATCTGCAGCGGTACAAACACTTATCCCCTATACTCAATATAGGGAATAAGTGTTTGATCGCGGGGGGTCCGAACGCTCGGGCCCCCGGTGATCTCCCGTACGGGGCCGCGGCTCTCCCGAGCAGGGTGCGTGCCAGCCGCAGCATGACGTTGCGGCCGGCACGCCTCCTCCATACATCTCTATGGGAGAGGCGGGGAGGCAGCGTTCGTGCCTCCCCGCATCCCCCATAGAACTGCATGGGGACAGGGAAGCGACAGGGCGTCACCGTCGACCTCTAGGTCGACGCTACGTCACCATGGGCGCTAATGCCGGCGCCCCGTTAGGGAGATCGAGGGGGGTCCCAGCGGTCGGACCCCCCATGATCAAACACTTATCCCCTATCCTGTGGATAGGGGATAAGTGTAATTCCGCTGCAGTTGTCCTTTAAGGACCCAGCCAATTTTCACTGTAGGACCCGGCCATTTTTTTGCAAATCTGACCACTGACACTTTAAACATTAATAACTCTGGGATGCCTTTACCTTTCATTCTGATTCCGAGATTGTTTTTTCTACTGTATATTATTGGTAAAATTTTGTCGATACTTGCATCATTTCTTGGTGAAAAATTCCAAAATTTGATGAAAAAATGTAAAAAATTTTTTATTTTTTATTTTTATTTGAAGCTCTCTGCTTATAAGTAAAATGAATATTCCAAATAAATTATATATTGATTCACATATACAACATGTCTACTTTATGATTGCATCATAAAGTTGACATGTTTTTACTTTTGGAAGACATCAGAGGGCTTCAAGGTATAGCAGCAATTTTCCACAAAATTTGACCAGTTCTGTTTTGATGTGGATTTGAAGCGCCTTCTTATTTGAAATACCCCAAAAATGACCCCATTATACAAACTGCACCACTCAAAGTATTCAAAATGACATTCAAAAGGTTTGTTAACCCTCTAGGTGTTTCACAGGAATAGCAGCAAATTGAAGGAGAAAATTCAAAATCTTAATTTTATTACACTGGCATGTTCATGTAGACCCAGTTTTTGAATTTTTACAAGGGGTAAAAGGAGAGAAGTCTTCCTAAAATGTGTAACCCAATTTCTCTCGACTAAGGAAATACCGCATGTGTGTGTCAATAGTTCGGCGGGTGCACTAGAGGGCTCAGAAGGGAAGGAGCGACAGAGGGATTTTGGAGAGTGAGTTTTTCTGAAATGGTTTTTGGAGGGCATTTCGCATTTAGGAAGCCCCTATGGTGCCAGAACATAAAAAAAAACACATGGCATACTATTTTGGAAACTACACCCCTCAAGGAACGTAACAAAGGGTATAGTGAACCTTAACACCCCACAGGTGTTTCACAACTTTTCGTTAAATTTGGATGTGTAAATGATTTTTATTTTTTTCACAAAAATGCTAGTTTTCCCCCAAATTTTTAATTTTTTCAAGGGTTAATAGGAGAAAATGCCCCCCAAAGTTTGTATCCCCATCTCTTCTGAGTATGGAAACACCACATATGTGGACGTCAAGTGCACTGCTGGCGCACTACAATGCTCAGAAGAGAAGGAATCACATTTGGCTTTTGCAAAGCAAATTTTGCTGAAATGGTTTTTGGGGGAGCATGTCCCATTTAGGAAGCCCCTATGGTTCCAGGACAGCAAAAAAAAAAACCACATGGCCTACTATTTTGGAAACTACACCCCTCAAGGAACGTAAAAAGGGGTACAGTGAGCCTTAACACCCCACAGGTGTTTGACGACTTTTTGTTAAAGTTGGATGTGTAAATGATTTTTTTTTTTCACAAAAATGCTAGTTTTCCCCCAAATTTTAAATTTTTACAATTGGTAATAGAAGAGATGGGGTTACACATTTTGGGGGGCATTTTCTCCAATTACCCCTTGTAAAAATTTTAAATTTGGGGGGAAACTAGCATTTTAGTGAAAAAAATAAAAATTATTTACACATCCAAATTTAGCGAAAAGTCGTGAAACACCTGTGGGGTGTTAAGGCTCACTGGACCTCTTGTTACGTTCCTTGAGGGGTGTAGTTTCCAAAATAGTATGCCATGTGGGTATTTTTTTGCTGTCCTGGTACCATAGGGGCTTCCTAAATGGGACATGCCCCCCAAAAACCATTTCAGCAAAATTTGATTTCCAAAAGCCAAATGTGACTCCTCTTCTGAGCATTGTAGTGCGCCCGCAGTGCACTTGACGTCCACATATGTGGTGTTTCCATACTCAGAAGAGATGGGGTTACAAATTTTGGGGGGCATCTTCTCCTGAGTATGGAAACACCACATATGTGGACGTCTAGTGCACTGCGGGCGCACTACAATGCTTAGAAGAGAAGGAGTCACATTTGGCTTTTGCAAATCAAATTTTGCTGAAATGGTTTTTGGGGGGCATGTTCCATTTAAGAAGCCCTATGGTGCCAGAACAGCAAAAAAAATACCCACATGGCATACTATTTTGGAAACTACACCCCTCAAGGAACGTAACAAGGAGTCCAGTGAGCCTTAACACCCCACAGGTGTTTCACGACTTTTCGTTAAATTTGGATGTGTAAATGATTTTTATGTTTTCACTAAAATGCTAGTTTTCCCCCAATTTTTACATTTTTACAAGGGGTAATAGGAGAAAATGCCCCCCAAAATTTGTAACACCATGTCTTACGAGTATGGAAACACCACATATGTGGATGTCAAGGGCTTTGCTGGCGCATTACACTGCTCAGGATAGAAGGAGTCACATTTGCAAATTTTACTCAAATGGGGGGGGGGGGGGGGGGGGTGGACACACGCATGTCTCATTTAGTGCCAGAACAGCAAAAAAAAATAAAAAATTGGTAAATACATTTCTTTGGAGTAAGGACATACCTTGTATCTGGGCGTAGATCGGCTCTGCTCACTAGTAACGGAGGAACAGGGGGGCAGTCAGGGGCCTGGAGCTTCTAGACAGCTTCCTATGGAGCCAGAACAGTGGGACCCCCCTCAAGGGGCATTACATGGGGTACACTAATAACGAACAAGGGGTACAGTGGGACATAAAACAGGTTATGTTCCCAGAATGATGACCCAGAGCATAGCCAAAATTAAAAAATATGCCCACCCCAAACCCTATGCTCTGAATCATCATTCTGGGAATGTGATGTGTGTGGCCGTTCCTTAACCTGTTGCCTCAAATACGCACCCCGCTCAGGTGGAGAGAGAGCGCTGCGCATTTGAGGCAACATAAAAAGTCCCCGATGACCCATTTTTGTAAAAAAACATACCCCCAGAGGTCTTATCAGTTTTTTGTTTTTTTTATGAGTTTTTTGGGCAATTTATGTTGAATTTTAGGGGGTCAATTTAGGGGTTGAAATTTGCAATGTACTCTGGACTTTGTACATTGGGGTCAAATTATGGAAAATGTAAATTAAATGGGAAAATGTAGTACTCCATGGAAGTGTGATACTCCCTGAAGCAATCCTTAATGCAGTGGCCCGGATGATCGGGGCAAGTGTCACACTGAGTGGTGGTGTCCTTCCGAATCCCCCTCTTGTAACACACTGTGCATTTTTTCTGGGATCGTCCCTTCTTTCCAGTGTGGGGGACTTCACCTGGAAAGTGTTGGCCTGGGACGATCCTGGCACCTATTACTCCAGTTACTTCGGAACTCCGGCCTGCTCTTTCCCGGTCGCCAAAGATCTGGACCTTTGGGAATTCGTCTTGGAACTGGAGGTATGTCCCTGTGTTGCCAGTGTACTGGGACAGTACAAAAGCGTTGTACATGGCAACCTGTACCATGTAGACCGCAACTTTTTTGTACCATACCCGTGTTTTCTGCATGGCTATGTATGGCTTGAGGACTTGATCAGAAAGATCAACTCCCCCTCCCATATACCGATTATAGTCCAGAATACAATCGGGCTTGAGGACCGATGTTGTGATACCTCACACAGGGACGGGTGAGCTGCTGTTACCATGAATAGGGGTCAGCATAAAGACATCCCTCTTATCCGTATACCTGACCAGCAACGGGTTTTTATGGGTAAGGGCATGGGACACACCCTTGGGCATAGGTGTCTGGATGAAATTTAGAGGGAGGCCTCTCTGGCTTTTCCGCATGGTCCCACAAGCGGACGTGGATCTGGCGGCAAAGGATGTGAACAGATAGATGCTGGTATAAAAGTTGTCCACATACACGTGGTAACCCTTATCCAGCAATGGGTGCACATTCTTCCAAATGATTTTCCTGCTAACACCCAGAGTGGGGGAACAATCTGGGGGTTCAATACTGGAATCTCGTCCCTCATACACTCTAAACTTGTAAGTGTACCCGGAGGTACTCTCACAAAGTTTATAGAGCTTCACGCCATACCTCGCCCGCTTCGATGGAATATACTGGCGGAAGATGAGTCTCCCCTTAAAACTCATAAGAGACTCATCAACCGAGAGCTCCCTGAGCGGTGCGTAGGCCTCCAAACATTTGGCCCCAAAGTTATCGATGAGCGTCCTCACTTTGTAAAGCCGATCATGGGTGGGATCACTTCGGGGTGGACATGCCTCATTATCTGCATAATGAAGGCATTTCCGAATGGCCTCGAACCGCTTCGGTGTCATGACCATACTGTAAAGCGGGGTCTTGTATACTACGTCCCCGCTCCAGTACTGCCTGACACTTGGCTTTTTGACCAGGCCCATATGCAGCGTGAGGCCCCAAAATGTCATCATTTCTGCTGCATCAATGGCGTACCATTCATTGGACCTGGCTAAAAAAGAATCAGGGTGGTGGTCGAAGAACTGCTGGGCGTACAGATTCGTCTGCTCCACCATCAGATTGACAAAACTGTCACTGAAAAAATAACTGAAATAGTCAATTTCAGTAAATCCAGAATTCTCAGTCCGGATTCCGGAGTCGCCAACAAACTCCGGAACCCGTGGATGATAAGCCTCTGGGGGTCTCCAGACGGGTTCACCGGAATGGGGCTCCGGTACACTTGTCTGGGGAGCCGGACTCCTAGTACCAGCGGCATTGTCGCTCGTACTAGTGCCGGCCACCGCCGCCTTCTCCGCCGCTTTACACGTGACTCATCATCACTACTAGATGATGATGACGACGATGAAGAACACAGGAATGTAGGCTCTTCATCGTCCTCACTGACTGATTCGGAGTCGGAGGCAAGAAAAGCGTAGGCCTCCGCTGCCGAAAATGCCTGGCGAGCCATCGCCTTTTTTCTACGGTGACGGTGGGGGGGGGGGGGGGGAGGGGGGAAGAGAGTGAGTATGTAGTGTTGTGGGCTTGGTGTATACTATATATAACGGTGTGTGATTAGAAATCACACACAGTAATATGGGGGGAAAAAAGTGCTGCGGTCCCCCCCAAAAAAACCCTAATAGGGCCCGGGTAACACTGAAAAAACTGCAGAGGACCCCTGGGGCCCTATTAGGGGGTCAGGGGAAATTTTAACTTTTTTTTTATTTTTAACTTTTTTTTTATTTTTAACTTTTTTTGACTTTTAACACCTACCTGTCACTGGGGTTAATCTGTCCCTGCTCTAAGGGGGATCTTCAGTCCTGAGGGGGTTCCGATCTTGCTGAGGGGGGGGGGGGGGGGGGGGGGCCCTGGCTTCCTCCAACAGCTCTGACCGCTGACTGAACCCAGCCAGCTGCAGGAGGATGCCGTTAACCCCTCCCCTGCCGGCTGTTATTGGCTGGACAATCATACCCGTACGCCCTGGGTCCTGAACAGGTTAAGGACTGAGCCCTTTTTTGCAATTCTGACCACTGTCACTTCATGCATTAACCCCTTAAGGACCAGGCCATTTTACACCTTAGGACCAGAGCGTTTTTTGCACATCTGACCACTGTCACTTTAAACATTAATAACTCTGGAATGCTTTTAGTTATCAATCTGATTCCGAGATTGTTTTTTCGTGACATATTCTACTTTAACATAGTGATAAAATTTTGTGGTAACTTGCATCCTTTCTTGGTGAAAAATCCCAAAATTTGATGAAAAATTTGAAAATTTTGCATTTTTCTAACTTTGAAGCTCTCTGCATGTAAGGAAAATGGATATTCAAAATATTTTTTTATTTTATTCACATTTCCAATATGTCTACTTTATGTTTGCATCATAAAATTGACGTCTTTTTACTTTTGGAAGACACCAGAGGGCTTCAAAGTTCAGCAGCAATTTTCCAATTTTTCACAAAATTTTGAACCTCGCTTTTTTTCAGAGACCAGTTCAGGTTTGAAGTGGATTTGAAGGGTCTTCCCATTAGAAATACCCCACAAATGACCCCATTATAAAAACTACACCCCCTAAAGTATTCAAAATGACAATCAGTAAGTGTTTTAACCCTTTAGGTGTTTCACAGGAATAGCAGCAAAGTGAAGAAGAAAATTCACAATCTTTATTTTTTACACTCGCATGTTCTTGTAAACCCAATTTTTGAATTTTTACAAGGGGTAAAAGGAGAAAATGTATACTTATATTTGTAGCCCAATTTCTCTCGAGTAAGCACATACCTCATATGTCTATGTAAAGTGTTCGCCGGGCACAGTAGAGGGCTCAGAAGCGAAGGAGCGACAAGGGGATTTTGGAGAGTACGTTTTTCAGAAATGGTTTTTGGGGGGCATGTTGCATTTAGGAAGCCCCTATGGTGCCAGATCAGCAAAAATAACACACATGGCATACCATTTTGGAAACTAGACCCCTTGGGGAACGTAACAAGGAATAAAGTGAGCCTTAATACTCCACAGGTGTTTCACGACTTTTGCATATGTAAAAAAAATATTTTTTTTCCACTAAAATGTGTTTCCCCCCAAATTTCACATTTTTGCAAGGGTTAATAGCAGAAAATACCCCCCAAAATTTGTAACCCCATCTCTTCTGAGTATGGAGGTACCCCATAAGTTGGCATGAAGTGCATTACGGGCGAACTACAATGCTCCAAAGAGAAGGAGTGATATTTGACTTTTTGAGAGCAAATTTTGCTCGGGGGGCATGTCGCATTTAGGAAGCCCCTATGGTGCCAGAACAGCAAAAAAAAAAAACCACATGGCATACCATTTTGGAAACTAGACCCCTTGAGGAACGTAACAAGGAATAAAGTGAGCCTTAATACCCCACACAGGTTTCACGACTTTTGCATATGTAAAAAAAATATATATATATTTTTTCACTAAAATGTGTGTTTCCCCCCAAATTTCACATTTTTGCAAGGGTTAATAGCAGAAAATACCCCCCAAAATTTGTAACCCCATCTCTTCTGAGTATGGAGGTACCCCATAAGTTGACCTGAAGTGCACTACGTGCGAACTAATATGCTCAGAAGAGGAGGAGCACCATTGAGCTTTTGGAAAGAGAATTCGTTTGGAATGGTAGTCAGGGGCCATGTGCATTTACAAAGCCCCCCGTGGTGCCAGAACAGTGGACCCCCCACTTGTGACCCCATGTTGGAAACTACACCCCTCACAGAATTTAATAAGTGGTGCAGTGAGCATTTACACCCCACTGGCGTTTGACAGATCTTTGGGACAGTGGGCTGTGCAAATGGAAAATTACATTTTTCATTTTCATGGATCACTGTTCCAAAAATCTGTCAGACACCTGTGGGGCGTAAATGCTCACTGCGCCCCTTATTACATTACATGAGGGGTGTAGTTTCTAAAATGGGGTCACATATGGGGGGGGTCCATTGTTCTGGTACAATGGGGGCTTTGTAAACACAAGTGGCCTTCAATTCCGGACAAATTTTCTCTTCAAAATCCCAATGGCGCTCCTTCTCTTCTGAGCATTGTAGTGCACCCATAGAGCACTTTACATCCACATATGGGGTATGCTCTTACTCAGAAGAAATTGGGTTACAAATTTTGGGGGGCTTTTTTTATTTTCCCTTGTGAAAATGAAAAATTTAGGGTGACACCAGCATTTTAGTGAAAATGTTTTTTTTTTTCACTTTCCCATCCAACTTTAATGAAAATTTGTCAAACACCTCTGGGGTGTTCAGGCTCACTATACCACTTGTTACGTTCCGTGAGGGGTGTCGTTTCCAAAATGGGGTCACATGTCTGTATTTATTGTTTTGTGTTTATGTCAGAACCACTGTAAAATCAGCCACCCCTGTGCAAATCACCAATTTAAGCCTCAAATGTACATGGTGTGCTCTCAGTCCTGAGCCTTGTTGTGCGTCCGCAGAGCATTTTACACCCACATATGGGGTATCTCCGTACTCAGGAGAAATTGCGTTACAAATTTTGGGGGTCTTTTTTTCCTTTTTTACACTAACAGGCTGGTGTAGACCCCAACTTTTCTTTTTCATAAGGGGTAAAAGGAAAAAAAGCCCCCAAAATTAGTAACGCAATTTCTCCCGAGTACGGAGATACCCCATATGTGGCACTAAACTTTTTCCTTGAAATACGACAGGGCTCCGAAGTGAGAGAGCGCCATGCGCATTTGAGGACTAAATTAGGGATTGCACAGGGGTGGACATAGGGGTATTCTACGCCAGTGATTCCCAAACAGGGTGCCTCCAGCTGTTGCTAAACTCCCAGCATGCCTGGACAGTCAGTGGCTGTCCGGAAATGCTGGGAGTTGTTGTTTTGCAACAGCTGGAGGCTCTGTTTTGGAAACACTGCCGTACAATAGGTTTTTTATTTTTTATTAGGGGGACAGTGTAAGGGGGTGTATATGTTGTGTTTTACTCTTTATTATGTGTAAGTGTAGTGTAGTGTTTTTAGGGTACATTCACACTGGCGGGTTTACAGTGAATTTACCGCTAGGAGTTTGCGCTGCGGTGAAAAATTTGCCACAGCCCAAACTTGAAGCAGAAAACTTACTGTAAACCCGCCAGTGTGAATGTACCCTGTACGTTCACATGGGGGGGCAAACCTCCAGCTGTTTCAAAACTACAACTCCTAGCATGTACTGACAGACCGTGCATGCTGGGAGTTGTACTTTTGCAACAGCTGGAGGCACACTGGTTGGAAAACCTTCAGTTAGGTTCTGTTACCTAACTCAGTATTTTCCAACCAGTGTGCCTCCAGCTGTTGCAAAATTTCAACTCCCAGCATGTACTGATCGCCGAAAGGCATGCTGGGAGATGTAGTTATGCAACAGCTGGAGGGATTGCAACTACAACTCCCAGCATGCAGAGACAGCTGTTTGCTGTTTAGGCTTGCTGGGAGTTGCAGTTTTGCAACATCTGTAGAGCTATAGTTTAGAGACCACTGCATAGTGGTCTCCAAACTGTGGACCTCCAGATGTTGCAAAACTACAACTCCCAGCATGCCCAGACAGCAAACTGCTGTCTGGGCATGCTGGGAGTTGTAGTTTTGCAAGATCTGGAGGTGCACAGTATAGAGATCACTTTGCAGTGGTCTCAAACTGTAGACCTCCAGCTGTTGCAAAACTGCAACTCCCAGCAAGCCTAAACAGCTCTCTGGGCATGCTGGGAGTTGTAGTTTTGCAACATCTGGAGGGTTACAGTTTAGAGACCACTATAGTGGTCTCAGACTGTAGCCCTCCAGATGTTGCTAAGTAACTCACCGGCTTCCGTTGGATCCAGGGAGCTGCGTTGCGGTCCTCTTCTTCCGCCGATCGTCGCCCGCTGCCGATCGTCGCCGATGGGTAAGTGGATCTTCGGCGCCGGTCCCTGTCGGTTTCCCCGTTCTGCCCCGCCTATTGTGGGTGGGCAGGACGGGGAAACCGAAAGTAAATCCCTCCGCCCCCGATCTGCTATTGGTGGTCGCGTCTAGACCACCAATAGCAGAGATAGGAGGGGTGGCAACCCTGCCACCTCACTCCTATCGCTACAGGGGGATCGTGGGTGTCTAGGACACCCGCGATCCCCCTTCTATTCCGGGTCACCGGGTCACCATAGACTCGTATGACCCGGAATCGGCGCAAATCGCAAGTGGGAATTCACTTGCGATTTGCGCCGATCGCCGAAATGGGGGGGGTCTAATGACCCCCCTGGGCATTTGCGCGGGGTGCCTGCTGATAGATATCAGCAGTCACCCTGGCGCGATCCCCGCCCGGCGCGCGGCGGGGTCCGAAATTCCCACGGGCGTACAGGTACGCCCTTGGTCCTTAAGTACCAGGGAGCAAAGGCGTACCTGTACGCCCTTGGTCCTTAAGGATGTTTTTTTTATATATCAACTGGCTCCAGAAAGTTAAACAGATTTGTAAATTACTTCTATTAAAAAATCTTAATCCTTTCAGTACTTATGAGCTTCTGAAGTTAAGGTTGTTCTTTTCTGTCTAAGTGCTCTCTGATGACACTTGTCTCGGGAACCGCCCAGTTTAGAAGAGGTTTGGCATGGAAATTTGCTTCTTAACTGGGCGGTTCCCAAGACACGTCATCGGAGAGCACTTAGACAGAAAAGAACAACTCTAACTTCAGAAGCTCTTAAGTACTGAAAGGATTAAGATTTTTTAATAGAAGTAATTTACAAATCTGTTTAACTTTCTGGAGCCAGTTGATATATATATAAAAAAGTTTTTCCCTGGATAACCCCTTTAACATCTGGGTTCTTTTACCGATTATTCTGATTCCGAGATAGTTTTTTCGTGACATATTCTATTTTAACATAGCCGTAAATTTTTGTCGTTACTTGCATCCTTTCTTGGTGAAAAATCACAAAATTTCATAAAAATTTTGAAAATTTTGCATTTTTCTAACATTGAAACTCTTTGCTTGTAAGGAAAATGGATATTCCAAATACATTTTATATTGATTCACAAATAAAATATGTCTACTTTATGTTGACATCATAAAATTTACCTATTTTTACTTTTTGAAGACATTAGAGGGCTTCAAAGTTTTCAAAATGACATTCAAAAAGTATGTTAACCCTTTGGATGTTTCTCAAGAATTGCAGCAAATTGGAGGATAAAAATCAAAATCTGCGTTTTTTACACTAACATGTTCTTGTAGCCCCGCTTTTTTGGTAAAAAAAAGTGGTAAAAGGGGAAAGAGCCCCCCCCCCACCCAAAGTTTGTAGCCCATTTTCTCTCGAGTACGTAAATACCTCAAATGTTGACATAAAGTGCTCTGTGGGCTCACAACATGGCTCAAGAGGGAAAGAGCAACTTTAGGATTTTTGAAAACAAATTTTGCAGTCATGCTTTTTGGGGGCCATGTTGCATTTAGGAAGCCCCCTTGGTGCCAGAACAGCAAAAAAAAAAAAAAAAAAAAAAAAAAACACATTGCATACTATTTTGGAAACTATACCCCTCAAGGAACGTAACAAGGAGTATAGTGAGCGTTAACACCCCACAATTTTTTGTCCACATATGGATTTGTATTCTTTTAAAGGTTGCATCTATCCCTCACTGGAGTCCACATCCCTGTGCCTTAGCCATGGGATAAAGTCGACTGCTATGCTCACCACCAATTCTTCCTGGCTGTGCCTCCATGCTATGTTGGACACTCTGGCAATATAACAATATACTTGTATGCATCTTATCTTTGTTGCAGTATTGTAAGGACGGATAAATGAATCTTGTAAAATATTTGTTTGTGGTCATTGACTGAGCGGACTGCAAACCTGCTCTCAGGTGAGAAGTGGTTGTAATTGTATCTCCTTTACACAGTGCTCTGCAGTATAAATAAAAATTATTACACTCCAAAGAACTCTGCATAAATGCAACCTTATTTTTCCAGTGGTCATGATAACACATGCAACAATAGTTTTACTTTACAGCTTCATTTTGGCCTTGGGACTGAATTATATGTATTGTACCAGTTATACTGATCCTTGAATCAGTGTGCACCACAAGTATGGACAAGAGTTAGCACATTAATGAACATAACGCCACAGCTTAGGATATAAGGGATACCTTGCAGTGCCAGCAAGTTTGCTTTTAATGAGAGACTATTTGGGCTAAATATCGAAGCTGAGAGGCTGTAAGAAGACTAGGTACAACTGTATGCTAGTCTGTTTCCTGTAAATTAACAAAAAAAGAAAAACTCTTTTAAGGGCATGGTCACGTTGCAAATAGCCATGTGGTTTTTGCTGCAGTAACACCACTGATATCCATAGGAAAAACCGTGCAGTGTTAGCGTGCGGAAACCCATGACTTCAGTAGGAACTGCACAGAAAAGAAGTGATACTGTGCCTTGTTTAAGTATTCATCAGACCCCTTGGGGGGGGGGACACCATTGTGGAGGTAGCTTACCTCTTTCAATGGTGTTTACATACACAATTTTGGACTTTGGTACTTTTTTTTTATTATTTTTGGTCCTTTTGTATACCCTAACATTTTTTATAATAAGCGATCAAAAAGTCCCATCAAAACAAAAATGGTACCAATAAAAAATACAGATAGCAAAAAATTAGCACAAGGGTGGGGGTCATTGCCCACAATCCAGGCCGCCTTTTGTTGGCCTTAAAGGCAGCCTGTTCCACCAGCTGAGGGGGATTTGCTAGTTGTAGCTCACACTGCCAGATAGAGCTGTATGTGGAGTTCTTCCCTGTGTTTGCTGCAAGTTTGGAAGCTGGTGAACAGTCTGCCTAGAGGCCTGGAAAAGACTTGCTTGATGCCGCATGGCATGGCCTCAAGGGTGAACAAACACCTAAGGAATACAGGTGGACTTTCCTAAAATTTTTCATGGTTCTGAATTTAAAGACTGATTGCTGTGTACCACGTGTGAATAAAACTCTGAACTTTGATTTGAAAAGTTTCCTTGCCTGTTTCCTTGCCTCTATACTGCAACCGGACCTATTTGCATGTATGTATGTGTGTGTGTGTGTGTGTATATATATATATATATATATATATATATATATATATATATAAACAAAAAGGGCGACCGCAGCACTCCAAATAAATGTGCAAAATAATTTATTCCAAGATAAAAACAGGCAACGTTTCTGTGGCCTCACACCACCATTTTCAAAGACCGGGGTCCCAGAGACTGACTGCACCCACGCACCAAACCAAGGCGCAGCACTCCAACTGACTGTGATTTATTTTCTCATGTGAGCATTACAACGTTTTAACTCCTGCAGCCATTTTCAAGCATGATGATGATTCTTAAAAATTGCTCCAGGAGGAGTTAAAACGTTGTAATGCTCATATGACAAAATAAAGAACCAAATCAAAGCGCAGCACTCCATCTGACTGATTTATTTTCTCCTGTGAGCATTACAGTGTTTCAACTCCTCCTGGAGCCATTTTCAAGCATGATCATCATGCTTGAAAATGGCTCCAGGAGTTGAAACGAAGTATGAGAAAATAAATCAGTCAGTTGGAGTGCTGCGCTTTGGTTTGGTTCTTTATGGATGGACTTTGATCAGGTCTTGTACAGCACTGGCACCATTTTGCATCATGAGTAGATAAGTAGTGTTGCATTTTCCTTGGTGTGTGTGTGTGTGTGTGTGTGTGTGTGTGTGTATATATATATATATATATATATATATATATATATATAATATTACCTAACTCTGTTTGTATTTCTCCACTATTTTATCCCTGACCCCTTTGGTGAGCTCCTTAATATTCACATTGCTATTTGTTCAGTAATGCTCTCTAACAAACTCTGCCTTGTAGAGAACAAGTGTATTTGTACTGACATTAAATTCCAGACAGGTGGACCCAAGTTACTAATTATGACACTTGCAAATGAGACTTGAGAAGGCAATTGGTTGCACCAGATCTCTGTTGGAGGTAAAGTGGGTGAATACCTATGCACTCAACAGTTTTTCCATTTTTATTTGTAAATTTCGAAATCTGTGTAACATTTCTCCCCCCCACCACCAAATGGACTATGTTTTGTCTGTTTATTACCTAAAATTGCAAAGAAATACATTTTAAATCTTTGGTTTACCATGATAAAAGTGAATACATATTTATGGTGTGTTTACACGTACAGTATCCTGTGCAGATTTAATGTGCAGGATTTTATGCTGCAGATGTCAATGTAAACTAAATGATCTGCAGTTACAAATCCTGTGCAGGATCCTGTACGTGTGAACGTACACTTAAGGCCCTGTATGTCACTTTGGGTTTGAGCACTGAAGCTCCCTTTTATTGCAATTTTTTTTATGTTGCAGCCTTGTGCTTTTTTCCCCATCTTCATTACTTCATTCAGTACTCGCTGCCCTCTAATGAATGTGAAAACAGAATTTTGCAATTTTATTTTCAAATTTTTCAAGTTATACGTGGACATAAGTTTACACATACAGTATTCTGTGCAGATTTGTTGCGCAGGATTTTCTGCTGCAGATTTCAATGTAAACTAAATGACTGAACACAGCTTCTAATTTGCAGTTACAAATCCTGTGCAGGATCCTGTATTTGTGAACATACCCTTAACCCGATAACGACCATGGACGAGTATAGACGTCCAGGTTGGCGGGCGTTCCGGCACCTGGACGTCTATACTCGTCCATTATTCTCGTGGGTGCTGCCCAGTGCACCCACGAGATCGCGGCAGGGACTCGGCTGTATCACACAGCCGGGACCCTGCTGCACTGCCTGGACCGAAGTAAACTTCGGTTCCGGCAGTTTTAACCCTTACAGCCGCGGTCGGAAGTGACCGCGGGATGTAAGTGTTATGACAGAGGGAGGGAGCTCCCTTTGTCTCCTCTGCAGCACCCTGGAGCATCGCGGGGTGCTGCTGCATACCTGGGCAGCCGGGGGTCCTACAAAGACCCCCAGGTCTGCCTTGGGTATTGCCTGAAAGGACGTGCCTGAGGCACGTCCTGATATGCTGCCTGCTAGTGAAAACTGGCAGGCAGCATATAACTGCAATGCTACTACGTATTCCAAAGCATTAAAAAGTGTAAAAATAAATAAATAGAAGTGTAAAAATAAATAAAAATGTAATAAAAGTGTAATACATATATATATATATATATATATATATATATATATATATATATATATATATATATATAAAAAAATACATTTATGAAATGAATCTAATAAAAAAAATTGCATAATGTGTAGGATGCTGCGGATCTCCACCATGTGATCCTACACATTATGCAGCAGTCATGGTAATGAGCTCCCTGCTGCGGCTTGGTAGCTTTGTGTGTCCATTCATAGCGGTGGATTTCCCGCCAGCAGTCATGAGCTGACACACTGAGCTACCCAGCCGCAGCAGTGATGGATATATTCGCCATAAGCTGGTGCTTATTCCCACAACATGGCGGATATATCCATCAGGAGCCTTAACTGTCACAGACAGACGCGTTATACTGCCAGCCGATCAAGGACCAATCATAGAGGTCCCTGGTCCAGCCAATAACTTGTAGGGGTGCGGTATATAAATGGGGTCACTTGTGGGGGGTTGGGGTACTGTTCTGCCCTGAAAGCCAAATGGCGCTCCTCTCCTTCTGAGTCCTACCACGCGGCCAAGGAACCATATATGGCCTAAGCGGGGGTATTTCCGAACATGGGACAAGCCGCTAAATAAAATATAGGGTGCATTTCTTTCAATATCAGAAGTGATGTACAAAAAATATGCCCCCCAAATGATGCATGTGTGAAAAATTCCAAATTTCAAATTTTTAACACTGGCATTGTAATAATTCCTGCCAAAAAAACTATGTTAAAATATTGTACCCCCTAGCGAATACCTTGAGGGGTCTAGTTTTTAAAATGAGGTCATTTGGGGGGGGTGTTCCTATGTCTACTACCTTTTAATTTCTGCAAACCTTGCATAGCACATATAAAAAGATGTACTTTTCAAATTTTCAAAATTTCAATTTAAATTGTTAGGCTTCTAACTAATTTAAAATGTTAATTAAAAACAAAAAAATGACGTCAAAATAAAGTAGACATCTGAAAGTATAAGTTTCATAAACTATTTGGTCAGTAAGTATAAATATATGCAACCTATTAGTGTTAATATAGCAAACATTTTTTATTTTTTGTTAAAATTTCATGATTTTTTTGCATTGTAAAAAAAAAAACTACAAATGATATCGGCTTACTTTTACTATGTTCATGAAGGACAACTTGTGACAAAAGAACAATGTCAGAATTTTCGTGATTGGCAAAACGTTACCAGAGTTATTCTCTAATAAAGACAGACATCCCCGATTTGAAAAAAACAGGCCTGGTCTTTCAGGGGCGTACAGGTTTATTTGTATTGGTCCTTAAGGGGTTAAGGTGCTGTATGTCACTTTGGGTTTGAGCACTGAAGCTCCCTTTTATTGCAATTTTATTTATGTTGCAGCCTTGTGCTTTTTTCCCATCTTCATTCTGTACTCACTGCCCTCTAATAAATGTGAAAACAGAATTTACAAATTTATTTGCAAATTTGTCAAGTTATACGTGGACATAAGTTCACACCCTTTTCTATGACACTTAAACTTAAGCTAAGGGGGCCTCCCATTTCTTTAAAGCATCTAAGATATTTCTACACCTTGATTGACGTCACCTGTGATAAATTCAGTTACAGTGTGCCTTTCATTAGCAGAAACTTTTGATATAATGTAGAAAATAAAATTATGAGGGAGATTTATCATAACTTGTGTAGAGGAAAAGCGGTGCAGTTCCCCATAGCAACCAATGAGATGACTTTAATTTTTCACAGGCCTCTTTAAAAATGAAAGAAGCAATCTGATTGCTATAGGCAACTGGTGAACTTTTCCACTTCACAGGTTTTGCAAAATCTCCCCATATTAATATAGATAACATTGGTTAAAAAATGTGTATGTTTTTGTTCCTGCAGCTATGTAGCTTCCCTGCAGGAAGTGTTGGAGGACAATGTATTATCTACATTATATAAAAAGTTTTTGCTAACGACAGGCATCCTTTAATTGTTCATTATTTGGAAAGTCACAGTCCTGTATTTGTAAGGTTTCATGGCTGACAATGCATATGATGAAAACAAGGCCATGAGAAGAAAAATCTAATGGGGAGATTTATCAAAACTTCTGCAGTTGACCATCGCAGCCAATCAGATTACTTCTTTCATTTTTTATTAAAAAGGCCTCCAAAAATATATGAAGTAATTTTATATGTTGCTGTGGGCATCTGGTCAACTTTACCTATGCAAATGTTTCTCTAAATCTCCGCCAGAGAGATCAGACAGATCAGATAGGAAAAAATTCCAGAAGGCCAACACTGCAGCACTCCACCAATCATTGCTTTTTGGCCGAGTGATAAGAAAGAAGCCAATCCTCCATAAAATACACATGGAAGTTGACTTGTAATAATATTCAGTTTCAGTGGTGCCTGCCAAGGATAGTGAATTTGCAATAGTTGGAAAAACACAGTGGGGGAGATTTATCAAAACTTTTGCAAAGAAAAAGTTGCTCAGTTACCCATAGCAACCAATCAGATCGCTTCTTTCATTTTGCAGAGGCCTTGTTAAAAATGAAAGAAGATATCTGATTGGTTGCTATGGGCAACTGGGCAAATTATCCTCTGCACAGGTTTTGATAAATCTCCCCCAGTGTGTCAGTGATCCTGCAACTGATTATGCCTCCAGCATAGAAAGAATACCTGCTGGAGGTCAGTGTCCAGTTTATTTATACAGACAACAAAAGGGTGGTTTTCAATAGCTACTCCCACAGTACAGTATCACATGTCACACCTACAGCTACTGTATCTAAGGTCACTCCCACAGTACAGTATCAAATGTCACACCTACAGCCACTGTATCTAAGGTCACTCCCACAGTGGATACAGACAAATTACAATATGGTAATTCAGGCTACATAACTGTGCATTGAGGTTTATATGTCACTGACCACCACATCTGCAGCTGTGCTAATAGTCAATAACAACAAACAGCGTTACATTGCACAATGTGACGCTCTCCATGAAGGCAATGTGACAAATATTTCCACAACAGTTCCCCCCCCTTTTTGTCATATTCTTTCCGGCTTCAAACTTGCGACGTGGCGGCTTGATCTTCATAGTAGAGTGGTCTTTGTTAGACCAGCTGCTGAAAGATGTTTAGTTTTCACTTGGTTCAAGATCTCCTGTACTGAGTGGGGTGTGAACAGAGTTAAAGGTGAGTCTAGAAATAATTTGCTGACTTTTTGTAGCAAAAGTGCACAGGTGGCTACGTCACAGACACATTCTGGTGATCCCCTAATTACAGGGTCCAGAGTCTTAGAGAGATACATGATAGATCTGTATCTAGTCCCATGGCATTAAGTAGAGACCCCTATGGCATGCCCTTTGCTTAGCAGAATAGGTAGAAGGGCACTTCGTAGTTTTTTCATCAAAAAGTGTCAGCCAGTCCTCATCTGTCAAAGTAAAAGATGTAGCGGATGCTTTCTCATATAGAGGACTCAGGGTTGTGGAAATGTTTGGTACCCAATCTCTACAGTAATTGATTAAACCCAGAATAGCTCTGTTTTGCGGCCCGGGAAAATTCTTTTAAAACTTGTACTCTCTGGGGGACATGTATCATTATGTGTCTATTGTAGACACAGTTCTACCCCTTTACACTGCTGTCCAATTTACACTCTTGCTCAAGATTTACTAAGGCTGTACACTCCTTTGATAAATTTTGTGCAAAATTAGAAACGCCCCCCCCTTCGCGCTCTCGTGCACTCCTTCTCTACCTTGCATGGTACACTGTTCACTGCTCATAGCTAGAAGTGCTGTAGCAGCAGTGTGCGCCAAACAAAACTCTGCATAATAGTAAAATCATAAATCTGTATAAAGTATACAGAGGGGGAGATTCTCAAAGAATTTTACGCCAAAAAATAAAACAAGAAATTTTTGCGCGAACGAAAAGTATTGCCACATTTTTAAAGAGCTTTGTGCTGCAGTTTACACTGTTCACGTCAGTTTTGTAAAAGTGGGCGTGTCCACATATATTTTCTGCTTTAGGGTGCCTTCCCACAGGGCGTATACGCAGCGTATTTCACGTTGCGCAAAATTTAGGGCAGCAGCAGGAAATACGCTGCGTTTTCCTTGCTCACTATACACACAGGGCATTCCGGCGGCAGCCCAATGTGTGCAGTGAGTTTTGGAGGCGGAGCCGCGCGTCAGTCACAACGGCACACGGCCCCGCCTCCAAAACTCACTACACACATAGTACTGCCGCCGGAAAGCCCTGTGTGTATAGTGAGCGTGGAATACGCCCTGTGGGAACGCACCCTTACATGATATTTATACATGGGGTGAGAGCCCAGTTTTCATCATAAATTTCACACCAGCTTTTTGATAGTGTAGAAATCACAGAAATTGTTGTAGTTTTATTGTTTTGTGTTTTATTTATTTATTTTTTGGGGGAAAAGGTGTTATGTGAGTAATTATAAAAAAAATATTATTGAAAAATGTTATATAATTTTTTATATATATATATATATATATATATATATATATATATATATATATATATATATATATATATATATATATATATATATATACATACACACACACACACTTTTTTTTAATTTTTTCTTGGTCACTGCACCTGCACTCACATTTAAGCTCAGAAATGTTTTATTTATACAGTTATCGCTTGTCTGGGCACTAGTAACCATGGAATATTTCACACACACACACACACACACACACACACACACACACACACATACACACACACACACACACATACACATACACACACACATACACATACACATACACACACACACACACAACATACTCAGCTCTAATACATACAACCCACAACATACTCAGCTTTGCTACATACACACACATAATATACTCAGCTCTGCTACATTCACCCACACATAACCTACTCAGCTCTGCTACATTCACACACACACACACACAACATACTCAGCCCTGCTATATTCACACACACACACACACACACACAACATACTCAGCCCTGCTACATTCACACACACATAACATACTCAGCTCTGCTACATAATCACACATATACATAGACCTGTGCAAGGGAGCTGTACTTCCCTTCTCCCCCTGCACATTACAGTGGTATATTCTTAGCTCTGGTCACCATGGTTACATTACACAGGTGCATTCTCCTGCACTCATCAGGAACAGCCTATAACCCGGTGTATTATTGGGTGTATGGGGTTTTACTGCGGGTGAACGGGTGATCACAAGTGTCCATAATAATTTCATTGTTATTAAAAGGTACATGGCAGAGTAATCTCGCAATCCGCTCTGAAAAATGACATGGATGATTTAGAGCATCTCACTAAGTGCAGTCCAAGACGGCTTATATTTGCGTTCAAGAAAAGGTAATTGCGGAAATTTTTTGTCTGTAAAGGAAAAGTACGCAGTTTATAAATCCGTGCATACTATAGATGTCACTCCAAGGTACCCCGTATCACCACATCTGGAGGAAATGCTCTATCAGAATGAACGCAAAAATCAGCTTTTACACACAAAAACGGTGTAAATTCTTTGATACATGTCCCCCTCTGAGCTGTCAAATGTTTAGTGCCCTGTGATATGCAATGACCTAGGAAGGTAACCTTATCCCTACAAAACTGCAATTTATCCTTGCTAGCCTTATTTCCTGTTGATGCTACGTGATTTAACAGAGAGACAGTATAATAAGTTGATCGGTCTGGACAACAGATAAACAAATCATCGACATACTGTATTAAAAGGACATCACTATTGTCAGGCATCCATTGGTCTAATACCAGCTTCAGCTTGCCACTATACTCAGATGGGCTGGTCACCGAGCCCTGGGCTAAGCATGTCCAACTCAACTGCTGACCCTGAAATGAGAAAGCAAAAAGGTATTGACATTAGCGAGGTCAATCACACTAAAACAGCATGAATTTGGTGGTATAGAGGCCAGCAATGTTTGTGGATTGGGGACCAATGGGGTGTCGCTCAAGATAATCTCATTGATAGCTCTGTGGTCGTGTACAAGTCTATAAGTGACCTCCTGACCTTTCATGGTCTTCTTCGCTACTGGAAAAAGGGGCATGTTGCAGGGGGCTGAATCTTGGTTAAAATCCCACCCTTTGGTAATGGTCTATCTGTACCTTTAAACTATCCATTTGCACTATATGGGATATTGTGGTAGCCGGGGTAGTGTGTGTCACGATCACAGCCTATCGGTCCAGCCAAGACATTAGAGAGAGTGTGATGGTGCAAGGGTTAAGGCCACCAGACCTCTGGGTATCCACTACTAGTCCCAGCAAGTCACCAAATTAACCCTTAGATAAACGTGTTTCCACCAGAGCTGCCTTCAGAAAGGTGAGCTCATATATTTAGAGATCAAAGACCAGAGCTGATTAATTAAACATTTAATCTGATAAAAGGTATCACAGTGCTGACTATATAAAAATACAGGAACAAATGGCATACAGGTACAAAAATATATAAAAGAGTTTTGCAAGACAAGTTCAGAAAACAAAAGATGAAGTTCTTACAGCATGATGATATAGCAGTCCATGAGAGTGCTGTTCTTAGGATGGTCTTGTCAGCTTCTGGCACAGCCTTGAACAACAGTTGAGTCCAGCATTTTAAGTCTTATCTGCTTCTTTGGAGGGAAACTCCATTTCCCCCCCCTCCCCTCTGATCCCACCAGGTGGGGCATGTCTCTTCCTGACCCCTTATCTGTTTGATTATATGATGGGACCAGAGTGCATGACTTCAAAGGAGATACAAACAGCCAGACCCCAATAAAATGCAATACACAAACCCACAGTCTGAATGACCTCTCACCCCCAGGTCTTAGTTTATACACAGATACAATAAAAACACATGTATGTTTCCATAATCAGGCCTTGGGCCTGACAGTGTGCGACCAGGTTTTGTCCTGACTGTCCCCGGAGACACAGGGAGCAAACCCACATCATACTAATCTACCTTCCAAAGGTTTGGATTTACTTCCGCCATCATCTCCAGTGGGATTGAGCTGTCTGGTTCCTAAATGTAAGGTATGGCATCCATGGCACATATCTTTTCATCCGTGAGTGCACAGGTTACCACAATACTTGTTGGAGTATAGCTGATTGAGGCTTGGATTTCTGCTAGACTGTCTTCTCCTGACAAATTTATAGGGACATCATCTGAAAGCAGAATAGATTTTATTGCTTCAGTGTGTTAGCAAAGTTTACAGTGTATGGGGCCTAGTTTCCCTAAGGGAGACAGTTTGACATGTTAGACCTACAGTTGGTGTTTTATTGCCAGTGAGTGGGATGTTACCATGGATGTCACAAGTTTGTATCACAGTCCTGGCTGCAGTGGTGTCGACTAAACAGGGAATGGGAAAATTGGATTGCTCAAGAAAAAGATTGTGACTCCACACAACCAAACGCCTATATATATATGATTCTGATACTCCAACAATATGGTAAATGTGAACACTCTGCTTATCAGAAATACTCTTAAAACACACTCCAGTACTTATCAGTTACTCTCCAAACACAGACAACACAATCTATATACAAAATTGGGCCACAATGCTGGTAATTTCCCTTAATGTCAGACTGGCTATAAAACAAAGGCAGACGCTGTCCCAATAGCTAGCCAGATAATATAAAGTATAAATATAAAGACGCAACAAGAAATACAATGTTCATTACTTTAAATGTCAGCGCTATGGCTTCAAAACATCCATTAGCCCGTTAAGGACTCAGGGTTTTTCCGTATTTGCACTTTCATTTTCTCCTCCTTACCTATAAAAAAATCATAATTCTTTCAACTTTCACCTAAAAATCCATATGACGGCTTATTTTTTGCTCCGCCAATTCTAATTTGTAATGACATCAGTCATTTTACCCAAAAATCTACAACAAAACTGGAAAAAAAATATCATTGTGCGACAAATTTGAAGTAATGCCATTTTATACATTTTAGGGGCTTCCGTTTCTAAGCAGTAATTTTTTGGGGGTAAAAATGACATCTTCTCTTTTTTCAGTAGGTCCATATGAAAAAAATGATACCCTACTTTATATAGGTTTGATTTTGTTGTACTTCTGGAAGAAATCATACCTACATGCACGAAAATTAATGTGTTTAAAATTGTCCTATTCTGACCCCTCTAACTTTTTTATTTTTCTGCATACAGGGTGGTATGAGGGCTCATCTTTAGGCGCCATAATCTGAAGTTTTTAGCAGTACCATTTTTGTATTGATCAGAATTTTTGATTGCTTATTATTGATTTTTTTCTTGATATAAAAAGTGACCCCAAAATGCTATTTTGGACTGGAATTTTGTTGCGCATACGCCATTGACCATGTGGTTATTTAACTACCGTATATAATAATAATAACCGTATACCGTATATAATTTTATAATTCGGACATTTCCGCACACGGCAAAACCACATGTTTTTAATTTAAGGGTTAACTTCCCCCCCCCCCCTCACTTTTTCCCCACTTTTCTTTTGCAATGTTATAGCCCCAATAGGGGGCTATAACACTCCACACACTGATCTTTTACATTTATCATTGTTATCCCATAGGATAACATTGATCAATGATTCTATTGCTTGTCTGCTCATGCCTTGATCTCAGGCACTGAGCAGGCTATCGGACACACAAGAGGCAGGTAAAGACCCTCCTTGTGTGTTCCAGCTTTTTGGGACACTGCGATCTAGCAGCAGCGGTCCCGAACAGCCGACTAGGGTAGCCGGGATATGTTTACTTTCATTTTAGACATGGTGATCAACTTGGAATGCCGAGTCTAAAGGGCTACTAGCCACGGGTCCCGGCCGTTGTTAGACGGGGTCCGTGTTCTAGAAAAGCAGCAGACTCGGGGTGTACAGGTATGCCCTGAGTCCTTAAGTGGTTAAATGCAGCCACTGAACCATGGTTGCCTCCAACCTTCACTTGCCAAATGTTGTAGGAATCCAGATTTGTAATAATATTCAGCTTCAGTGGTGCCTGCCTGGATAATGAATTTGCAGTAGTTGGTAAAACACACAGTCAGTGATCCTGCAATGGATTCCTCCTCCAGCATAGAAGGAATACCTGCTGGAGGTCAGTGTCCAGTTTATTTATACAGACAACAAAAGGGAGGATTTCAGTAGCCACTCCCACAGCTAATAAAATCATGGGGTGCATCAATAGGGGTATAGATGCCCACGACAAGGAAATAATTCTATTGCTGTATAAATCACTAGTTAGACCACACATAGAATACTGTGTACAGTACTGGGCACCAGTGTACAAGAAAGATATAGTGGAGCTGGAGAGGGTTCAAAGATGGGCAACCAGAGTAATATGGGGAATGGGAGGACCACAGTACACAGAAAGATTATCAGAATTAGGGTTATTTAGTTTAGAAAAAAGAAGGCTTAGGGGGAGACTAAATAACTATGTATAAATATATCAGGGGACAGTACAGAGATCTCTCCCATGATCTATTTATACCCAGGACTGTATCTATAACATGGGGGCATCCTCTATGTCTAGAGGAAAGAAGGTTTCTACACCAGCACAGACGGGGGTTCTTTACTGTGAGAGCAGCGAGACTGTGGAATCCTCTCCCGGAGGAGGTGGTCATGGTGAACTCTGTAAGGCTAGGTTTCCACTTGGTTTTTTTCTGGCAGTTTTTGGAAAACTACCACTGCAGTTCTTGAGCTAAAGTCAGAAATGGATCCATAAGGGAGGAGAAGTGTAAGTCCTTCCTTTATTTGTCCTATTCCTTTTGAATACACTTCTGGCTTTGGCTCAAAAACTCCAGTGGCAGATATCCAAAAACTACCAGGAAAAAAAAACTAGTTGAAACTGAGCCTAATAGAGTTCAAAAAGTTTCTGGATGCCTTTTTGGAGAGTAATAACATTACTGGTTATGTATACTAGATTTATAGTGACAGAACATTGATCCAATGGGAAGAAATACGTGGATAGATTCCTCTTAAGAAGGCGCTGGTACCCAAGGATGGAGATAAACTTCTTTATTGGCAACACGTTTCGATCCCGAACCGGGATCTTCGTCAGGCATACAGTACAATGAAATACGGTTACATTTATAGTGTAAGAGATTTGATGACCACTTCCGGGGAACCGGAAAACGACGTGTCATTGCTACGTGTCACTGGGGTAAACTTGACACTCACGTACAATATTTGTAAAATAGATGCAATAAATTTATGGACTAAAAAATATAATTAATAAAACGATAGAAAATTTGTGATAATTGTAAAAAATCTCATTTTAAAAAACTTAAAAGAATGAATGAAAATCAGTACCTTAAAAAGACCATTAGGTGGCAGTAGTATTGTAGTACATGAATGTGAAATGAGACCAGTACCTAAAAGTGCACATTAGATGGCGGTGTTGTGAAGGGGAAACATTGAGTGGTGTAATTGCTCCCAACGCACCACTAGATGGCAATGTGACCCTGGTTATGTATGTTAGTGTTATTTCCACATAGGAATAGCGTTCGTGGAGGAAGACAGCTGTTAGGTAAGTGAACGCCAGGGGTTCTTTTTTTATACATGCTGATAACATTAATAATTTATTAGTTTTTTTTGGGGGGAATGGGTTTATTTGTTGTTGCTTAATTAAAGAATAACTTCCGATAATTCATTGAGGCCATCAGGAACTAAAGTTCCCATCCTGTAGATCCAATATATTTCTTTCCGTTTTAGTTGTTCAAACCTATTGGAGGCGTTCTGTGGTATCGTTTCCAAAGGGGTGATAGTAATGGGATTTATTTTATCCGGATGGACTTGAGCGCAATGTTTAGAAACTCCATGTAACAAAAATTTATTTTTGATATTATGTCGGTGTTTGTTTAGTCTATTGTGAAGTGGTTGAGTGGTTCTTCCGACATACTGGAGTGAGCATATGCATTGTATAACATATATCACATAGTCAGATTGACATGTTAGATGAGCTTTAATATCAAATCTTTCACCCGTTTTTTTTTAGATGACGTGGGTGAGTCCGTGTGTGATTTCTCTCACCCACGTCATCCAGTATGTCGGAAGAACCACTCAACCACTTCACAATAGACTAAACAAACACCGACATAATATCAAAAATAAATTTTTATTACATGGAGTTTCTAAACATTGCGCTCAAGTCCATCCGGATAAAATAAATCCCATTACTATCACCCCTTTGGAAACGATACCACAGAACGCCTCCAATAGGTTTGAACAACTAAAACGGAAAGAAATATATTGGATCTACAGGATGGGAACTTTAGTTCCTGATGGCCTCAATGAATTATCGGAAGTTATTCTTTAATTAAGCAACAACAAATAAACCCATTCCCCCCCAAAAAAACTAATAAATTATTAATGTTATCAGCATGTATAAAAAAAGAACCCCTGGCGTTCACTTACCTAACAGCTGTCTTCCTCCACGAACGCTATTCCTATGTGGAAATAACACTAACATACATAACCAGGGTCACATTGCCATCTAGTGGTGCGTTGGGAGCAATTACACCACTCAATGTTTCCCCTTCACAACACCGCCATCTAATGTGCACTTTTAGGTACTGGTCTCATTTCACATTCATGTACTACAATACTACTGCCACCTAATGGTCTTTTTAAGGTACTGATTTTCATTCATTCTTTTAAGTTTTTTAAAATGAGATTTTTTACAATTATCACAAATTTTCTATCGTTTTATTAATTATATTTTTTAGTCCATAAATTTATTGCATCTATTTTACAAATATTGTACGTGAGTGTCAAGTTTACCCCAGTGACACGTAGCAATGACACGTCGTTTTCCGGTTCCCCGGAAGTGGTCATCAAATCTCTTACACTATAAATGTAACCGTATTTCATTGTACTGTATGCCTGACGAAGATCCCGGTTCGGGATCGAAACGCGTTGCCAATAAAGAAGTTTATCTCCATCCTTGGGTACCAGCGCCTTCTTAAGAGGAATCTATCCACGTATTTCTTCCCATTGCTTACTACCGGACTGACGGATGTCAAACCGGGTGGTTCCTCGTGGCAGCGGTTTCCCTTGATCTCTACGCTACTATAGGTGTTGTGCTCTAAGCGCAACACCTAGGGGTAAGAACCCATCTTTATGTTACACCTTCATTATCATCAAACGGTCCTCACTAGGGGCGCACCTCTTGTTGTTTTTTTCTCGTTTTTTATTAGAACATTGATCCAGGGATTTATTCTGACTGCCATATTTGGAGTCGGGAAGAAATTTTTACCTCTAGTATGAGTTTTTTTTTTTTTTTTGCCTTCCTCTGGATCAACTCAACTCAATAGGGACTTATTAGGGTTGTAGGTTGAACTTGATGGACTCTGGTCTTTTTTAAACCTTATGAACTATGTTACTATGTTGCTATGTTAAAGTACAGTATCACATATAACACCTACAGCCATTGTATCTAAGGTCACTCCCACAGTGGATACAGACAAATTACAATATGGTAATTCAGGCTACTACACTCTGCATTGAGGTTTATATGTCACTGACCACCACCACCAGCTGTGGTAATAGTCAATTACAAGAAAACTGCATTACATTGCACAATATGATGCTCACCATGAAGGCAATGTGACAAACCAAAAAATATTTCCACGACAAAGGCCAACTGAGTTTTTTAAAAAGCAACTGAAGGACTTTCAGAAATGATTCTGTGGTTGGTT